>NC_056725.1:701020976-701123042 GCF_019279795.1 Protopterus annectens | reverse complement strand
ATGAACACAACAGCAGATGCAGTTCAAGACAGGTATTACTGTACTGAGCGTTCGGTACATACAAGATGCATGCAATAATAGCTCATAATAATATAATACAATACACATGTACAATTCCTGTCAGATAATACAATAAGCATGTATATACATCAGGCATTTACTCACAATTTTATTAGATAGAAAATATGTGTGTGTGTGTGTGTGTGTGTGTGTGTGTGTGTGTGTGTGTGTGTGTGGTTCCCCTGTGTTTTGTTAAATGTATGTTTTGTCGAAAAGTTCAGAGAGTGTTGTGTAATGTCGAAGCTGTGGATAGCTGAGGGGTGCAAATGTAGATGGTGTGTTTTGTTGAGACAGGTGAGTGGGGATGGAGAGGATGAGAACGTTTGTGTGTGTGTTTGTGAGTTAGGGTTAGGGGCTGTGATAGGTGAAGAATAGGTGTTATATGTTTGTACACGAGTGTGTGTATCTTGGCGCTAGGGTGAGGATTAGGTAAAGGGATAGACACTGGGTTTTTAGTGTTTGTGTGTGTGTGTGTTTGTGTGTGTGTGTGTGTGTGTGTGTGTGTGTGTGTGTGAATGTGTCTTGTGTACTGGTAGTTTTAAGAGAAGGATTTTATTAAGGTAAGGTGTAGGATTAAGGTGGAAGAAAGGACAGCATTAGGTTTAGGCTGAGGGACAGCACCCATTACTAAGATGGTGTCTGCCTGCCTTAGTAATGGGTGCTAACCCTAATGCTGCCCCTTCCCCAATACTCTTGAAATAGGTAGTTTTTCAAACTTTTTTTTTTGAAAAGTTTAAGGTGTTATCTTTGTGTGGCATTCTTTGTGATAGTACAATATAAAGTGCAGGGTGCATGTCAAAATTCTTTGTGCCTGCTTTATGAATAAGTTTGCATGAAATTTAACTGTGTAAAGAATTTATCTCAAGTGGATCCCCACAGTACAGTAACTTTACTTTCAACTTCTCACCCATTGCACTTTATTGAACCGATTTTCTTCTTTTCATCCTTGCTACCAAAATAATATTGAAATTTAGTAATAAATCATATTTTTTTACAGAACATCTTGATGCTGGTATCAAATACTTGTTTGTATCCATAGGTAGTTAATAAGTACACATATCTAAAACTAGCCAAGACTAAACTATTAGAAAGCAATCCCCCATTAGACTTTCATATATGTCAGAATCAGTCCTACCTGCCCTTACACAGATCAATAATTCATATCACACATACTTTTCTGATCTTTCTCATGTGTGGCAATAGAAGGAGCATGGTTACTATCGTTACCAACTGTTTTCTATCAGTGAACACAATGATTTCTCTCCAACACTAATCATGTAAATGGGATGGTGCTCCCTCATTAGTCAAACTGGGGGATACAATGGTGGCTTCTATTAAGACTGAGAACTCATTCAGTTTAGCATCTGCCTATGATACAAACTACAAGGCTAAAGGGATTTTCATTCAGATCAGAGTTTTAATTAACAGGTTAATGTTAGCTTCAGTCATTGCTATGCAACAGTACTTTAAATATCACAAGTCACATGTTCACCCTTATTACTTTAATAGTGGCTTCACTTATTGCTAAGTGATGATGGAGAGGATCATAATGGATCTCATAAATAAAGACATAGGGAACTTGCAGACTTTGGATCCAACCCAGTTTGGCTTTGTCAAAGGCAGATCATGCCTTTTAAACTTGGTTGACTTTTTCGAAACAGTCACCAAGGCCATTGACGAGGGAAAGGCAGTCCATACAGCCTACCTAGACCTGGCGAAGGCTTTTGATACAATACCTCACTCGGGTATCATTGAAAAACTCATCAACTTAAATGTAAACCCATACATTACAAGATGGGTTGCAAACTGGCTGAGTAACAGAACCCACAGGGTCAGAGTTGCTGGCGCCATGTCAGACTCAAAGCCTGTCACAAGTGGTGTCCCACAGGGCTCAGTCCTGGGCCCACTCTTGTTTGGCATCTACTTTTCTGAAGTACAAGCAAACACAGGAGGGTTATGGCTGACAAAGTTTGCAGATGACTGCAAACTGGGCCGTGGTTGAAAACACATCCAACACAGATATCCTTCAGAAGAGTCTCACAGAAACGGATAACTGGTGCCAGAGCCATGGCCTAAAGTTAAATGCCAAGAAATGCATAGTCATACCCTTCGGGAAAAATAAGGTTACCCCTAGCTACCATATAGGTGGCAATCCCTGAACACAGAAGAAGTTATTAGGGACCTGGGAACCCAGGTTGACAGTAGCCTTTCATTCGACACTCATATTGCTAAAGTAGTTAGGAAGACCTTCTACATTGCCCACCTTATCATGAAGGGATTCACATCTAGACCAAGGGAAGTCATAGTCTCCCTATACTCATCACTCATCAGACCAATGATCGAGTACAATGCCCCATTCGGAATGTATCTGACCCGACACTTGCAGCAGCTGGAGAGGCCACAAAAGTTCCTCACCAAAAGGATAAAGGGTCTCAAAAATCTGTCTTATGCTGCCCGACTGAAAGAACTCCAGTTATATTCAGTTGCTTACCGCTTGCTCAGAGGTGACCTATGCCTGACATACAAGGCCATGTCAAACCCAGATTTGATGAACATGCTTCATCTCAAAAAATCTAGATCCCTCAGAGCCACAAGGGCGGGATACTTAAACCTCAACACGGTTATTAATAGGATGTGCTGGAGGGATAGATTCATCACCCAAAGACTCCCTATGCTGTGGAACAAAATCCCGGTTTATGTGAGGCAGAGCACCTCGCTGGCCTTGTTCAAGAGGAATCTTGACCAATGGATGGGAGATCGCAGATACACCCCAGGGGTTACCTCAGTGTCACTGCTCGACAGAGGCACAGCAAAATAATGGGCATAGTTTCTCCAAACTAAAGGGGTGGCGTAAGCCACAAAACTATGGGCTAGGCTTATAAATGCCCTCGGGCAGATAGCCTAGTATGAACCTATGAACCTATGAACCTATGATATTTCTTAGTGGGATACATGTCGCTCCATCAACACCACTTTCATAGAGTGTTGTACCATTAACGAAAAAAAAAACTGAAACAGGTTTTCTGAACCTGAGAGACAATTTTATTATGGGGGAGAAATCCCCCCTGCACCTCCCAAACATAAATACACCTACTCTGAGGTCACTCAACAATGAAGAAAAAGAAAAATTCCACTCTTGGTGAAACTTGTTTTACTATTTTTCCAGCAATCATATATCACTGGAAGAAAGTGTTGTTAATGGGTCGACAGGAGTCTTTCTTAGTGTTGGAGTGGTACTGCAAACTGAATTTTCTACTAGAAATGCAAGGCATCAGATTTTTTAAAGGAGGTTTCATCACTGGAAATCTTCTTCTTTTTCTTTTGGCTGTTCCTGTTAGGGGTCGCCACAGCGGATCATCTGTTTCCATTTCTTCCTGTCCTCTGCATCTTGCTCTGTCACACCAACCACCTATCCTCTCTCACCACATCCATAAACCTTATCTTAGACCTTCCTCTTTTCCTCTTACCTGGCATCCTTTTCCCAATATACCCAGCATTCCTCCTCAGCACATCTCCAAGCCCATGCAATCTCGCCTCTCTGGCTTTGTCTTCAAACCGTCCAAGCTGAGCTGTCCCTCTAATATACTGATTCCTAATCCTGTCCATCCTTGTCACACCCCGTGCAAATCTTAACATCTTTAACTCTGCCACATCCAGCTCTGACTCCTGCCTTTTTGTCAGTGTCACTGTCTCCAACCCATATAACATAGCTGGTCTCACTATCCTCTTGTAGAACTTCCCTTTCACTCTTACTGGTACTCGTCTGTCACAAATCACTCCTGACACTCTTTTCCACCCACTCCCTCCTGCCTGTACTCTGTTCTTCACCTCTCTTCCACACTCACCAT
The DNA here is from genome assembly GCF_019279795.1 of Protopterus annectens. Lineage (NCBI taxonomy): Eukaryota > Metazoa > Chordata > Ceratodontiformes > Protopteridae > Protopterus > Protopterus annectens. Next base: position 701,119,134 of record NC_056725.1, on the reverse strand, counting down.
TACTCTGAACTGTTGATCCCAAGTATTTAAATTCATCCACTTTCGCCAACTCTACTCCCTGCATCCTCACCATTCCTCTATCCTCCCTCTCATTCACACACATATATTCTGTCTTAGTCCTGCTGGCCTTCATTTCTCTCCTCTCTAGAGCATATCTCCACCTCTCAGGGGTCTCCTCAACCTGTTCCCTACTGTTACTACAGATCACAATGTCATCTGCAAACATCATAGTCCACCGGGACTCCCGTCTGATCTCGTCTGTCAACCTGCCCATCACCATTGCAAATAAGAAAGGGCTCAGAGCTGATCCTTGATATAATCCCACCTCCACCTTGAATGCATCAGTCACTCCTACTGCAGACCTCACCACTGTCACACTACCCTCATATATATCCTGTACCACTCTTACATATTTCTCTGCCACTCCCGACTTACTCATACAATACCACAACTCCTGTCTAGGCACCCTGTCATATGCTTTCTCTAAGTCCACAAAGACACAGCACTGGAAATACAAAAGATAAAAATCCCCCTCCCCCAAGAGCATAGCACCCTAGATGAGTGCCTTATTTGTCTGCCCTTAAGGCCAGTCCTTACCAGGATCCGTATAAAGAGAGCAACAGTTTGACTAGCATAGGGTAGAGTAAGAAAAAGACAAAGGGAGGACATTTTTAGTTTGTTGACAAGGTTAGGATACTGATCTACATAAACGTTTTTCAAACTTAGCCTGGGAGCATTGCCTGCTTAAGTGACTTGCTCAGAGTAGGCAAATAGCCTTAGCTCTCTGCACTGACTAACTTGACTTGACAGAGGCCACTCCACAGATTTTACATGAGTTAAAATAATGAGTTAGAGAGACAGAGATAGGAAGAGAGAGAGTTGTTGTTTGTCTTTCAGCTTTTTCCCGGTAAGGGGTCGCCACAGTGGAACTCCGGTCCGGAAGAGAGAGAGTGAAAGATGTATATATGTGAACAAGGCAATACAAATGGTCATTATTTCACAGAAAGAGTGACAGATGTTTGTAAAATCTTTCCTACAGAGTTAATAAAGTTAAAATACAAGAGAAATTCAAAATATATACAACAGAGGTCCAGACTATAAATAAACCTGATTAAGAATCGCCAGATTTCAAGGAGGTAAGAAAATACACAAACTAGGTGAGGCAAGTAGTAATGTTAACATCTCTGTTCCTATGAAGTTAAAGAGTATAGACAGTGTGTAGAACATGAGGTAAGAACAACATACCTACAATACAGTAATCAGAGAATCTAGTCTGTTTTTAGGGACTAACCTGTATACCACTCAAAAGAGTAAGGCTAAAAACAGAAACAAATGAAAAGTAACAATAATAATAATAACTTGCTTACACCACACTTCTGTGCATGTAAAAAACAAGTGTGCTTGTTAGTTAATCTCTTTGTCATCGGATTTTTGTCTGTGCATTTCATTAACTATTCTACATGAATTTCTGAAACTGGCCTTAAAGCATCTTAAGCTTTCTGTTCAGACAGAGGAGGACATGGCATTTTCCTCATCCTACTATTCTAGTGCAGAACTCTTTAGGCCATTGTTTTGCTGTTGGAGTCTTCTTTGCAAAATGTGACCCTGAAATCAGTCAGAAAAAAGGCAATGTTATGTTGCAGCAGTTCTGGAATGGTGTTCAGAGAAAATGCTTTGCTGTTAAGTATTTCAAACTGAATTCAGCTCTGTGTTTAATTCCTCCCCCTCTTTCTGATGAATGCTGCACACTAAACACTCTTAGAAGTAGACACATAAACTTCAAATACAGTTTACTACATGCTGCCTTTGAAGAGTAAGTTTAGAATTTTAGTAAATAACATTGCATTGGCTTAAACAAATTATTGAAGGGCTGCTTCACATTTTGGGGAATCAGCAAACAACATTAGTTTAATTATTTGTCACATATTCTCCTACTACAGTTAGGATTCATTTCCAGTCCTTTACTTTGCAATACAGTTAACCTATTTTAACTCATGTTTTAAATAAATTATTCACGTTTCCTGTTAACTAGTTGCTACCTTGCTTCTGTCTTGAGTGCAGAAGTCAACACAGTGTAAACCATATGGCAGAAACACCCTACACAATATTGCAAAGGCTACATTTTCAAAATCTCTGACTCTCCAAAGGCACAAAAAAAAAAGCAGCCAATCCCATGGAAAGCCCTGCCCCTTTCTAAGTAACAGACACTGTGCTCCTGTTTGCCTTTTCCATGCAGGAGTTCAGGTTTATACATCAAAGCATCTGTCAGCTTGCTGCACTGGGTAACTTCCACATAGAGATCTGATGTCAGTGTTAGTGCTTTAACAAAGTCTGGGACAGAGAACTTCAACACCACCAAAGCCAGTATACTAGAAAATAGAGGCTCTGACAAGAGTGATCTTAAGGTAAGGTTTCAGAGCTGTTGATGCTATCAAGTGGTGAGTTTTTCACAGCCCATCCTACAATGGTGGCTAATCATTTCTGAAGTTGAAATCAGAAAGCAAATGTCTTTTAATACACAATGTTATTATGGTGAGTGTTTTAAACTTAAGCTTTGAATGTTCATTTTTATGTGTTTAGATTTCTTTTTATTTGAAGATCTTGTATTCAGACTCCCAGAATTTCATAGAATGTTCTTCAATGACGTTTCCAAGGATCACCCAAGTTGGTATTTTCACTGCTATGGGATAAATATGTGACTTGGAAATATTGTCTAGTTCTCTGTCAACTGCAGGTCTTATGCTTAACACTTTAAATCTTCTAAATTCATAAAATCGGATTTTCTTTATTGTGAGTAATACTATCACGTAAAATGTGACTATTTATTGTAACATAGGCCAACTTAAACTGGTTTTCTATCGCAAGGCTTTTATCAATAATCTAACTGTTTCTGCTCTGTAGAGATGACAAGTTCCTCTTTGTAAATCAGCCTAGTAAATAGGCTCAGATATTACATAAAAAATGCCAACTGCATGTTCAGCATTGCTTGAGATGAAATCTAGTTTACCACAGTGGAACAGGCAATGACATGCATTATCACATCATGAATTTCAAATGATGCTTTCTAAAATATTTATATGAATAAATAAATGGCACACAACAGTTTACTGATACCCCCAAAAATAAATAAAAGTTCATTTGTCAATAACTTAGTGCATGTGTAGCATGAACAGTGTAATAATACATATTAAAAGTTTTATTCCATAATAGGTTTTGCTAGAAAATACCACTGGTACGTTCATTTTAGGGGAGAGGAGCAGCATCGGCGTATTATCTGAAAACAACTTTGAATGTCCTGCTGCAGCGTTAAGAATATGTGCCTGTTAGTGTGCAGGAGTGAAGTTAATTAGCACTGACCACTAATATGCAGTGCAGTAATCTGCAAGTAACGTCTGTTCCATGGTTTTATGTAATAGGTACATACACATGTATACTTACTTCACTCTTCCGAAACTTGTAAGATAAGAGCTGCACAGTTACCAAATGAAAAAGTCAAGGAAGACTTTGCTGCTGAGACCCTGCAGATTAGTGTGCAAATTATTCTGGAGAAAAAAATTGCCCCAATATCCTGTACACATACTATCTTTGGGATAAGTACTTTTTCAGAATAATGTAAAAACAGTAAAACAAACAAGCAAACAAACAAATAAAAAAATCTTTCACAACTATCAATATTCTCAGCTTTGCTGTTTGCAATACTGCAGTTAAGGGGAGAGTTGGCTGTTCTTGTTTCTGGTACATTTTTGAGTTGTAGTTTAAAACAGACTATGTACTTCCTGCAGTTTCATTTTATGAATAAAAGAAGGCTAAAAACAGTAAAATCAGATTTTGAATCCGGGTGTGGTAGGTGTTTTGTATTTTTGAACAGGTGCTTAGTGACTTCAAAATAAAAAAGTACTGAGCTGTTGAGGAACGATGGTGGGGAAGCTGTGAAAATACAAATCACTGAGTGTGCACTATAGATAGCAGTGAGCACATCAAACCTATGGTTGCTTCATATCCCACGGGAGAGTGGCACAGCTACATGTTTTATGTCTGTCAGAACTTCAGATTACACTTTTATCTGTAACGTACTACACTGCACTAGCTAAAGCTTCATGTATCACAAAGATTTATTATTAGGGCTCCCAATAATAACAGAGTAGTTGTTTTCTTAACTCAGGTGTCAAAGATTCATATCTTAAGCTTCATATTGCTCTGCTGTTGAGGTGAATTTCTTGGCATCCATGTTGAGAACATAACAGGTTGGTTATGATTTGTCTGCCTGAAACCCCTGTAGCTGTCCTGTGTGGCTTTCTACTCACTGCTCTCCACGTAGATAACCATGCTATGGTACATGCACCTCAGGGGCTAAAGTGTCCACTTTTCCAAGCTGAAGTCTATTACTAACAATAAAAAGATCTATTCAAGTGGTCAGAATACAGTGTCAGCTCTGGAAAAGTATTTTTTATAGAGTTCAGGATGGCACAGAGGTATTTTACACTAAGACACAGGCATGCGTCCAACATCAGCTTTTAGTGGAAACCAGTGAACCTGACATTGTCACCAGACACAAGCCTGGCTAATACTACTTCTAGAGATGCAATGCCAGCCATATATATAAAGCTCCATTTTATTAAACAGGAGAAATACATTCTGTATGGATCTATTTACAATTATGCATTGCAGAAATGCACACCTACATCATAGCGAGACAAGTGAGTTGTGGAACTTTGATAACCAAGCTGTGAAATACACACAGATTTGAAATCTGGTTTATATACAAATCTGATTTATCAAATATAAAAGGTACGTCTTTGGACATACAGGAATTGCTGTGTTACAGTGCATCACCACTGAACTGTGACAACTTCAGAGACACTCAGCTGAGGTAGATGTCCTTCATCTTGTGTAACATAATCAGACAAGTTTCAGCAGCAGTAGTAGTATTCATTAGCTTATCTGATGACTTCAAGACCGATTCAGACAAGACCTGACCTGATTAAACCATCTGATAAAATTCTGGAGGTCTGCTTAATGTGGTAGCATTTTCCCGAGTGCTTCTTTTCGAATAAGTCAGATGTTGGATGGGTTGTTTCCATTTCAAAGGTATGCAGAAGCATCTGTTTGGCATTTTGTGAAGAAGTGTATCTATGAGATAAGTTAACCTTTTGTTGTCTAGAAGCCTTGCTGTCAGCAAAGAGGGCAAATCTGTACTTTTATTTTCTGTTATCTGAAGTATTTGGGAATGATATGCCGAATAAAAGGTAATCAGAGGAAGACCGTATTCCGGTTTAGGGAAAGGAATACTTTTGGCCAGGGAAAGACAGCTGAAGGGGAGAGTAAATGAGAGATTCTGTAGCAGATTTTAAGGTGAGATAGTACTATGTTGGTTGTTTTGTCTATATAATTTGAAAAAGTTAGAGAACGATCATAGTTAAGTACTACATATTTATATTCAAAAATGAAGGGAATGACATTGCTGGGGTCATCAATGATGTTAATAACAGGTAGAGCAGGGAGTTTTTGAGGAGTTGTAAATAGTATAAGGGAATGGTTTTTTGTGGTTAACTAAAAAGTGAATGCAATCAGGCCAGTTGCATAGCTTAGAGAAAGACTGTTGTAGTTTGTTTTGGAGATCAGAGGGGCATTTATTTACTTGTAATAACAGGATGTCATCTGTATACAGTATGACATCAAGGGGTTGGAAGCCATTTGTATGATCATTAATAAATTATGAAAATAGAATTGGACTCAGACTTGAACTTTGTGACCCTCTGGTATTTAGTATGGCAAGCTATGATAAAAGGTTGTGTTAGTGTGGACTTGGATGTTCTATTCTCCGGGTAAATTTAGAAGCACTTGATAGAGTTGTTTTCAAACTTAAGTGTGTTGAGTTTCATAACAAGAATGTTGAGGTTACCATTTATAACTGCCATTGTCACATCTACAAGCAACCCAGCAGAGATCAGACCATCAGTAATGTTACAGAAAGTGGAGTCAATTGCAATGATCAGGTCAGTGGTGGTACTGAAGGCATTTCTAAAATCATGTGTTTTGTCTGATAGCAATGTATTGTCATTAATCAATTCATTATTTGTTTGTACAGGATTGGATGGAGATAGTTTTAAAGTGCTTGACAGTTATGGGAGAGGGTATTTTAAGTATGGGGAAATACATAGGACTGTTTTAAGGCTGTCAGCACCATATCTTTTGTCAGGGAGAGATTATATATGTAGATTAAGGGTTTGGCAATTAGAGTTTGTATCTGTCACTTGTATACAGAAATGTACATATGCATGTCTGCTAACCTGCATATATCATTATCTACCTGTCTACTTGCACGTACAACGCTGTACATTTATAACACAGCTATTCACTATGACATCTGCTATGAAATATATAAACTCCTGTAATTTGCCAGTTCATCTGGGTCAGAGCTGAAAAGGGTCCAGTCCATTCACCTGATTAAAAAGTTAAGAAAATAAAATAAATGCACTTTAGTTGCATCTGATTCTTCAGATGAGTGGATGTAATTGCTTTGCTATTCTTAAACATTAACATAAACATTGTATGCATGACAGTTCACCTTTAAAGGGAAAAATAAAGCTCAGTTATAGGATATACTTATTTTTACAGCATCTAGCCATCCTCTCTAGAAGCTGCATCTGAAGATTATGATTTTTCTAGTATGCCTTTTCCAGTATGGAATTCTGAGGCTGCACATCTGATAATGCTATATTTTATTCAACAGGTTAATGAGACAGTTGTCATTTTATTTTATTTATTTATTTTACATTTGTTAACCGGGGAAGTCCGACTGGAAACAAATCATTTTTTCACCGGAGACCTGGGGAGAAAAGTTCCACATAAAAAGTAAGCTAATAAAAGACAGGTACAATTAAAATATACAAGTACAGTAGAACACAATTAAATAAATTAAATACAAAGTGAAACACATGGAATAATTAAACCTAGTACCAGATATCACTTGTGTTTGCCTGTATACTTAGTAAGATTGAATCCAATATTCATGCTCCTGCCTTGTAGCAGCCCAGATTGAAATTACATCAGTAATGTTAACTTCACCCCCCAGACTCTCAGTTCTATTTACTACACTATGTTGGGACACTTCTGGAGCCAGAAAAATCCCAAGAGCTAGCCTTAAATTCTGTATTTAGCCAAAAGCATGTTAGATGCACACAGTCTGCAATGTTCTTCATTAAGCTTGGTTTGCCAGAGTCATTGGTTTACATCAAGCACTGGAGTCAGTAGTCTGCAAATGGTTATGTTTCCCTTATGATACGTTTATTGAGATCTTGTATATATTCTAAGCTTGTCCTGATTAAGTGCAATAACTGGACTACTGAGCCATTCAGTTTGTTTAAGGGTCACTCCTAGTGACTCTTGTGTGCTTCAGTGTTTGCTCAGTTTTAGCTCTAAGAGTAATGGGCCTTCTACATTGATCACAGGAACTACTTCTAGCAAAAGCTTAATATGATGTTCCACCTGTAAGCATCCCAATCCTCACAAAAGGTGTGCAGAGCTTTACATGAAGTCACCGTTATTCCTTGCGCTGACTCACTATTGTACAATTCATGTCTCTACGCTTACATTGAAGTAACAATTACAGACACAGGTTTTCGCATTCAATTACTATAATTGATTGCTGGGCAATAAACATTAATACATACTGTTATTCACGTGTCATGCTATATGTACATTGTTTAACTGGCCTTGCACTGCATCAACATTCGAATTATTCAAGTCTCTGAAATGTGCTTCCATCTCATGCATTCTCATACGACTGCATCACTGACAGTTTCTGCACATTAGTAGTAATATAATTAATATAATTAGTAGTAATATAATTAATATAATTAGTAGTAATATAAGTAACTACATAAATGCCTTCATTTTTTCTTATGAACAACATGCAGACTTTTAACCACGCCAAGTGTTACCAACTGCAACAGCAGCTTGTATTCCTTATTTGTGTACGTAGAGGTTTTCCTGTAATATCAGAGCTGTTGCTCATTGTAGGTTTATCAGGTCAAACCAGAAATGAGTTTAAAGAAAAAAATATTCTTGTTATCTAAAGGGGTGCAATTTGAATTCATTTATGCAACTGGAAAATCCAGAATCAGTGTGCAATTTAAATTCAATTATTTTTTTAATGTTTTTGTCCAAATTAAAAAAAAAAATACACTCTGAAGCATAAGCTGACATATCTAAGTCCAGACAACTTTGTACATTTAAGCTATTCTACAAGACCTAAATTAGCATGTGACATAGATCCTCTGGGAAGTAAAAAAAAAGTTTTGGTTCCAAAATTTCACCTGCCTATGCAACGGAAGAGTCACTATTTTACGTCTACTGAGCTTTCTCATTTGTCAATTTCTGTATCATATTTTGTTCATCCCAAAACTCAACAGAGTGCAAATACACTTGGCACCCCATTAAAATAGTTGACAATCAAAATGTCAAGTTTCCTAAAGTTGGGGGGAAAAAAACTTTTTATCTGCATGGCATCAGGGGTGAAAAAGTCCCATTAAGCCTGCACACTCCTTGTAGTATAAGTATTTTACTGCTGCAGTCAGTCTTAGGGAAAGACGTTTCCAGTCCTGGAGTTCAAATCACCAATGTTCTCTGTAGTCTGTCAAATAGATGGTGACCATCCCTCTTACTAATACTTCTTTTAAGGCAGCCCTTATTGAGCTGCAGTCCTATATACTCCTATAACATTTCATAGCCTAATTCACTAAACTATATCTGTACCCCTAACTATTCCCATACTCTAACTATACCCATATACCTGTACCCCTAACTATACCCATACCCCTAACTATACCCATACCTCTAAGTATACCTGTACCCCTAACTATACCAATACCCCTAACCATACCCCTAACTATACCCGTACCCCTAACTCCAGCTCTACTGCTCAAATGCCCAATTACCAATGTACGTTTGGAAAGAAAATGTGCAAATTTCATGGGAAACAACGCACGCCCAGGTGCTAAAGCATCTCTCAGATAACCAGAGATATGATTAATTGTTGTCTAAAAAAATAAATAATAATAATAGAAATTCAAATTCCGTTGTCTCAGACAATGTACCTGTGGGTTCCGTTTACAGATTCAGTGAAGGCCTAACTAGACCCTTGTCAGTCATGATAAACAAAATGGTAGACTGTAGTTGGCCCATCTCATTAAGGCGTGCCAAATCAGACCCAAAAGATTTCAGACCCTTCAGCCTAAACTTTATGTAAAATCAGGGAGACAGCTATGATTAGACTTATTCGTATGGGACCTTTTTCTGTTAAAGAAGAAAAAGCATAAATTTGTTAATTGGAGTTCTTACCTTTTCAATCTACTAGCATTCTCTGAAGAAGTAACACCAAGAAGGACTGATAGGACGTTCTGCTTGCCTTGACTTTGCTAAGAATATTTCAATCTATATTTAACACATGTTTAGAAAAAGGACACAACATACAAGGGTGAGAAGTTACTTGTCTATTACCTTGATGATCACCAGTTCTGTCCCACAGAACTCTGTATTGGACTTATTTCTTTTTTGTTTCTTCTGAGATAGAAAACTGGGAAATGGGCTTTAGATAACAAAGTATGTTAGTGACTGTAAATTAGGTAATATCATTGTTTTAGTAAAGGATGCTGACGTTCTTCAAGATATTGTAGAAAAATATATACCTGGTGCAGTTGTAATGACCTTACCTTTAATGACAATAAATGTATCATATTTGGACTTGGCATCTTACAGCTGTGAACAATTGCCACCATCTACAGCATTTGCTAGACAAGTACTTAAGGGAAGTAAATTGCCAGGCCTTTCTCACTTTCACACACATGCACACACGTGGGCAAACATAAACACACACACACACACACACACACACACACACACACACACACACACACACACACACACACACACACACACACACACACACACACACTGATGCTATTCACTATGTCACTGTGTTGCTTCATGGATAACCATTGAGAACAGTCTAAATTCTGACTAGTATGCATCTACCAATGTCACAAAAACATATTGTAACCCACCTAATTCTAAAGGACATGTCTCCTCACTCCACAGAGATCATTGTACCGCTTTATGCCTCACTGATTTGAACCATTATCTTTCTGTTTAGTCATTTTTTTACTTTTGTCACTAAAGCATCATCACAAGAAGTAAGTGAGTAAATACCAGAATACATTATCTTGCTTTAGAGAAACAATAAAGTTTTTAAGAGTGGATTTTAAATCAATGATATCAACCATTTATTTCTACAAATGACCTGAACAGTTAATAAAATATCTATCAGTCTGTCGCAATAACCCCAGTAATCCTACATGCTATCATAATTTAAATATATCTTCCAAACCATAGCAAAGATCCTGCTGTAAAATGTAAAAGTTGCAACTCTAAACATTTTAAACCATAGAGAAAAGAAGAAAAAAGACAAGGCCCTCTCAAGTGTATTCCCTCATTTCCTTATTTTCCCAAGAACCTTTATAGTGAAAAATAGTAAGTAACCGCAAAACTGACACATCTATCACAAACAGAAATAAAAAAGGAAAGAAAAGAAAAAAGGGCAATCCATTATTTAATTCACTTCCTACTATATGTCTATCCAATCAGAAATGCTGTTGCCAGGATTTAATTTAAATGGAGCATGGGTTCTCTGTCTCTGGACACCATTCTCCTGTTGTCAGTGAAAAGCACTCCCTATTAACATCATCTGGTCTCTCTCTCCTTCAAGCTGAACTCTTTTGGTTTGCTGTAAAAGTTGTCATAAATAGATCTGGCCATTACTGAATGCAATGTTACATTTTGAAGCTTTTCAACAAGCAACCTGAAGCAAATTAAAAACCTCAACAGAATAACCATAAGGTTGGAATACCAAAATTCTTTTGAGAGGTTTCAGGAATTGCTATTATCAATCCATCTGTCCATCCATACCAACTTTTCCCCATTTTTTTGCACGTTTATTAAAGGTTATTTATCGGTGGCCTCTGTCTGTTCTGGTTGTAGTTCTCTTTTAAGTCTACCCAGAATACATCACTGGGGCAGCTAACGACAGATTAGGGAACCTACCAGTAATAATAGCAGCAGTAAAATATGTCAGATACATTGCACAATTTCTTCCAAGAGTATAGAAGAAGTTTCCCCTCACAGTCAGAACAGATCAACATGTCACCACCTTCAAAAATAATTTTGATCCATATATGAGAAGTCGAAAATAGGAACATGGGGTTATGACAGTTAAACCTACTGAAGATCACGAGGTCATAAGTTCACAAATCAGATATCAGGGGATCAAATAAGTGCTCCCCCACATGCACACACCATGGAGCTACTGCCATCATACTCCAGCTGGTGTGTCACAAAATCTCAATCTATTCAGTAACAAAAGTAGACGTCTCTCCTTCCCACCCCAACAACCTTATACTTGTGGCATCCATTGATATATGTGCAATTCTTGAAGTTTGTATCATAATCACCCCTCCAACACCTGCAGAAGAAACCCAGTGCATGCCGTCACTCCCTGGGGTTCAAGTGTTACGGTATTTCCACAGCAGACAGTGCCCTACATCCCTTGTATGATGTATTCATGTTCATCACGAGGATGTATTCATGTTCCCTGGTTATTTCTAATCTACTGAGATGGTAATTTTACTAGAATGGCACAAGTCAGCAAGGATATACCCAAAGGAGAGACATCTTGTCTGCTCAGTTACTGACTTTGCTGATGATGTGGGTTTTCTGTCCACACCCCAAGAACTTTGAAAAAAAATAGATAACCTGTATAGTGCATTTCATGGTCAGTTATGATCTACCATTAATATTCCAAAATCAAAATTAATGATACACAACTTGAATAAGAGCAGGAATATTAAAACTAAAATAGGTAGACAAAGGTTAGTGGTTGTACAAGTCATATATACTTAGGCTTGATTTTCTTGATGGATAGGAGATGGAGGTCACTTATAATTTTTTTATACATTTCAAAATTAAAAGTGCTAACAATGCTCTGTTGCTGGTAGACAAGACCTGGGGGTGGGGGTACAGCATGGCATTAAAATCCTTCATGAAGTCTGTTTCTTCGAAGATTTATTGTAGAGCAGACATGTAGTGGGGAAAGACACTCTAATATATCTGATATTCAAAATCCTAAGATTATAATTGTACTTTCCTATGATATTTACTAAAATTTACATATGATTTGAACCGAGACTAGTACATGAACAAGCTCTCATAGACAATCATGTGATAGATGGATGAGATGAGCACAAGAAGTAAACAATGCCCTGATAATAAAAGCTACAGGATAAAATGTGAATGACCACCACGGCTCAGTATTCACACTGAAACTTAAAACTGTTGAACATAAAAAGATAAAAACAACTTTCAAACTTTTGATAACAATGTGAAAGCCTATATAATCATCAGCTGAAAAGGGAAAGGAAATAATTATACTAAACTGAAAAGTATACCCACTCTACAAAGGACCATTAGGGGGATTCTTGATCTAATAGTTGAAAGAAATGTCACTTAGTTAATTAATTAAGTCATTCATTCATTAATTTCCCCTGGATGTAATATTTGTCAACATTATAGCACTTCTTAACAACATTCAGAATCTCCTGCTATGTATTTTGCCATCATACAGGTCTGGATCTTATTATTGTTGGAAAAGTAACATGCTAGACTAAGTTCTGGTAATAATCATGTGATAAAATTTGTTAATAAGTCATTAAGGAATAATATGAATGAAATTAACTGGATCACTGAATGTTTTACTCGTATTATGCATGGTTGGAGTACCTCAGAAGCATTATGATCATGTCTTACTTTAAAACTCATAAGTATCGCACTTAAATTACCTCCTTGGTGCAACCGCAAACAAACATCACTTCTTAATAAGAAAAATAGGTGTACAAGAATCAAAACTTAAACAATGAGACATTAAAAAAAAACAATATAGCTGCTTGAAAAGTAAGACAACCCATTGTATGTGAAAAATCACTTTATGAGCAAAAACTGTCATTTGCACCAGAAAATAAAAAGGCATTTTTAAAGTGAGTTAATTATCAGATTAACTGTGAAAACAAGGTTGGGCCATTAATCTTAGACAATGGAACTGTCAGTGACTGTGAACTATGACTTGTATGTTCAATTTTTATTTTTATAGTCTGGTATCAACATGCATTTCCAACTCTATTTTATTATTAATGACGTATGTCAATATAATTAGGAGGTCTCTTCTGAAAATTAAAAGCACCAGTAACATGGCTCCTGATCATTTTTTCTGGACAGTTTATCTACTATCTAAGGGTAGGGAAACAGATCTTGCCTCCAACTACCAACCAATCAGCTTTATTTCTAATATTGGTAAATGCATTGAAAGGTGTCTACAGTCATTATTAGAAAAAAGGTAAAACTTATGGATCACAATTAGGTTTGTGTTAAAGCAGGTTTATAAAGTGAAGGATAACTCTAACTAGTATGATATTATTTTTATGACCCTGAGAGTCTAGCTCTGGGTGAGAGCCTGGGAGTAGTGGCACTGTATTTGGACTTTGCCAAGACTTTTGATTTTGTCACACATGATGTCCTCAAAAAAGTCTTCAAGTTTGGAATGCTAACTCATGTAAAATGGATTAAAGAATGGTTTATGAACTTTTGTTAAATTGCAATAAGTGTAAAATTATGTACTTTGCTCAAATGTTTTCCTCCTTCTCTGTTAAACAATGCTGACTCAAAGATTGTAAAGGTGTTTAAGGACTTGGGTATTTATGTAAACAGCTTTTCTTATGAGTACAGTACTGAAAAATGTTAAATTAAGGGCTATTACAGCTTCTAGAATCATCTTAAAATCTTGTGTAACCAGGTGCCAAACAGCTGTTATTGGATTAATACATCTCCTGAGTTTGACTTATTGTTTTCCACCTGCATGAAGAGTGATTTGAATGTGTATAAAGAAAATTTATGAGGATCATAAGGAGATGTGAGTTACAGAAACGGTTTGTACTATCTTGGTCTACAGTCAGTATTCACAAATATATCAGAGGTAGTTCTTCTTTTAGGGCTCTTAAGAATCCTGTCCTGAGGTCACAACTGTGGCTCAGACTTCAAGACAATAGAAAGATTCTCAGAGATAACAATCTGAGTTTTAAACTACCTCTCCTTTAACATAGCAAGGAGAAGCAGATTCCTGATTCCATTCCTATCCTGTTATTGGAAGAAATAACTAACAAATAACCATTATAACTAAGAAGTTGTAATAATATGACATTATTCATAAAGGAACTTGACCATTGGATAGGTCTTGAAGTACTTTCTGTTTCCATGATGGATTCTGCATGTCATCTGGTCATTATGGCCCAAACACAGAAGTACCTAAACTATTAAACTAAGTTAACGGGGAGGGGAAAAGCACTACAGAAATTGAAGGAAGATAGAAGGACATGCAGGATCAGGACTTGCCTATAAATGACTTTGAAGAAAAGAGTAAATGTTTGAAGAAAGATGCATAATAGCAGATTTGGAAGGAATTGTATGAAATGTATTAGAAAAGAGAAGTACACATGACAGTCATATTTATCAAAAAGTAATGATCAGTGTTAGTCAATTATTAGCCCACCTTTGGGACTGTACTAATATGGATATTCAACTTTTTGTTTCTCTATTAAAAATCTTAAAAATATTTAAACAGAAAAATAAATAAATAAAAATAAGATACTGAGACAAGATGGAAGATGTTTCTTAATGGACAAAAATAACTTGGCATTGGAAACATTGAATTTTGCTCAGCCTACTTTGTCCCTGCAGTATATAAGTATTTTTAGAGGAAGTTTGGCGATTTACAGCAGCAATTTAAGGCTATGAGCTGTTATATAGTATAAGCCAGGCAGAGCAGCAATAAATGCAGATGTACTCAGTAAAGTAATTATTACATATGCTTTTGAAGGATAACATTTTTTTAAACTTTTAGAAAAATTCCTAGTGGATGTTCACTTACATCTTGATAGAAGTCTTCAGGGTCTGAAGAACATTTTCTTTATTTAGTTATCTCTCAAGATTTGAATAGATTAGAAGAAGAGCTTCATAGTACCATCCATGACACTATATATATATATATATATATATATATATATATATATATATATATATATATATATAATTCATTAGTGGAGGATGATCAGTGTAAATAGGAAGGCTACAGCCACGTTTGGTAATCGAATACCTGATATATTTGTTAATAAAAGAATAGTTGAACCCTGACGACTGATGATGCTAATGTAACTCTTCCTTTTGTTCTCCTTACCATCACACCACTACACTATAACATTTCTATATCCTAGCTTTTCCTTGTTCACCAAATTCATTTTGTATATGCAATATAATCTATGTCCACTATTCAAGCAATTTATGCTTAAACTTAGTTTTGGCTTGTAGCCATTCATATTAGCAAGTATCACAAAACTAACTTCTTTTTTCAGTATTTGTGTTTCCACTGTAAAATAATAATTTTGAATTGGACTCTTTCTCATTATATTTATTTAAACTTATTTTAATGTCTGTAAAGTATATAACTCATGTATACAGCATCACGTCTTTCCTTTTATTATTGTGTAGCTATGGGTAGTAGATAAACTGGTTTAAAAATAGGTCAGATCATTACCCCAGCTAACAAATGAATAAACAAATACAAATGTATAAATAAATACATCAACAAAAGAATTGAACAGTCTGTACACAATGTACATGTTGATTATAACATGTAAGTGTACCAAACTTACACAGTGGATTCCAAACTTAATTTTTTTCATTTTTTGGTATGCTAGCTGCTCCCCCATCAGCATGCATGCTGGAGGATGAAGGTGGAGCCATTCTGTAACCAGGCAGTTTATCTCACCTCCCCAGACCAGGGTTGAATGGTAACTAAAGTCATGTCCCAAGCAGAAGAAGAGTCAGACAACCTAGCTCCTTAATGGCAGCTAGCAGAAAGCTGAGCCCTAGGGGATTTCCTAAGTCCTTACTTCCCCACATGTTCAGACATCATCCAATGTGGAGTAATCATAATGTGCTCTACCCTTGGCCAATAGAATAGTCTCAACTTCCCCTGCTGTCCTGTCTTTGAACTCTGGTCTCCACCAGAATTCACTGCAGAAATGCTCAGTAAGATCCCTCCCTTCAGGATAGGTAGGCTCATCCTTCCTGCCATGCCATGAAGAACTCAAGTCATTGTTTTTTTTTACTTGGGGTATCTGGGTTATAGTCAGAGCTTTACCGTTATATGCAACTAACATAGATATACCTTCCAAACTTACACAGTGTCACCCAAACTTACCTAGTGTGTACAAAACATACACAGTATATGTCAATTCTTTGACTCCCACCATTAATGTTTTAAAGCAACACAGGTGACATTATATTAAAATATATAGGGAGTACTTACTTAGCTTGCTGGAATAGGTTCATAGGTAGGTACAAGGCCATTGGCCCTAGGGCTATATAAGCCTAGCCAAAAAGGTACCCTGGCTTTCACCACCCAAGAAAATTATTTTCCTGTGCCCCTGTCAAGCAGAGCCACAGAAGTGATCTCTGGGGTGAATTTCCTATTTCCCATCCAATCATCAAGATTTCTCTTGAAGAGTGCTAATGAGGAGCTCTTGTTTGACATAGATAGGTAGTCTGTTCCAGAGTATGGGAAGTCTCTGGGACAGGAATCTATCCCTCCAGCATGTTCTGTTTATTGTGGTGACAAGATTTAGGTCCCTAGAGCATGTAGCTCAGAGGGATTGGGATTTCGTTAAGTGGAGCATGTCCAACAGCTCTGGGTTTGACATAGCTTTGTATGTTAGGCAGAGATCGTCTCTGAGTAGGCGATATGCGACGGAGTAAAACTGGAGGTTTTGAGATGGTATGCGTTGGGCATCTGTTTGAAGCCAGTAATCCTCTTTGTGAGGTATTTCTATGTCCTTTCCAGTTGCTGTACATACCAAAAAGGGTGTTGTACTCTATAATGGGTCTAATGAGTGATGAGTAGAGGGGAACAATAATCTTTTTTCTGAATAAGAAACCTTTTGCGATGAGGTGTGCCATGTAGAAGGATTTCCTGACTACTGTGGCTATGTGATTATCAAAGGAGAGACTACTGTCCACCTGTGTCCCAAGGTCTCTTATCACAGTTTCAGTGTTAAGTAGACTACCACCTATGTTGTAGTTCATGGGTACAGAGTTTTTACCAAAGGGGATAACAATGCACTTTTTGGCATTGAGCTTGAGGCCATGGCTTTGACATCAGGCATCTGTCTCAGTGAGGCCCTTTTGTAGGATGTCCACATCGTTAGGAGTTTTGATTATGACTCCTAGTTTACAGTCATCTGCGAACTTAGTTAGCCAAAAACCTTCTGTGTTAGCCTGTACTTCTGAAAAGTAGATACCAAACAGGAGAGGCACCAGGACTGAACCCTGTGGTACTCCACTTGTCACTGGTCTAAAGTCAGATTTGGAGTTAGCTACTTTCACAGTGTGGGTTCTTTCAGTAAGCCAGTTGGCAACCCATCTTGTGACATAGGGATTTACACCTAGTTTAGTGAGTTTATCTATAATTCCAGAGTGGGGGAGGGTGTCGAAAGCCTGGGCGAGATCTAGATAGGCTGTGTGAACCACCTTACCCTCATCTACGCCTTTGGTGACTGCTTCAAAGAAGTCTATCAGGTTTAGGAGACATGATCTGCTTTTTACAAACCCGCACTGTGTGGGGTCCAGAGTTTGGAGATTACCGGTGTCTTTGCTTATGAGTTCCATGATGATACCATGACCTTGCAGACCAGGCTCATCAGGCTAATGGGGCGGCAGTTCCTGGGGTCTGTCATGTTTCCCCCTTTGTGGAGTGGGATAACCATTGCAGTGTGCCATTCAATGGGCACAAAGACTGAGGTGAGGCTATGACTGAACATGGTACTTAGGTGGGGTGCCAGTTCATTCTGTAGTTGATGTAGAATGCAGCCTGGAATGTTGTCAGGTCCCATGGATGCTGTGTTCTTGGCTTTGGAGAATGAGGTTTTTACCTGTGCAGCTGTGATTACAGGAACTTTGCATTCTTCTGGTATAGAGATGGGCCCTTTAGGGGGTGAGAGGGGGGGTAAAGTTAGCACTGAACCTATCTGCCAGGATGTTGGCAATATCAGTTGGTTCTGTATATTTAGTGCCATTGTGCTGTAACTCAGAGCAGATCTGAGTGTTGCCATTGAGATTCTTGACATAGCTATAGAATGCTTTGTGGTTGTGTTTAGAATCAGTGGTGATTTTGTTTACATAATTGGCTTTGGAGAATCTTATGAAGGATCTCAGCTTCTTACTGAGGCTGACCAGGGAGTTCCTCCAATCATGGGATTTTACTCTTTTTTGCAACAGTTTCTTTCTTCTGTTGTAGAGTTTATTTATGGCAGAAGACCACCAGACTGACTTTCTTTTTTTGGAGGATAGCATCTTGGTTCTGTTTGGGATCGCATGATCCATGCACTCGTGTAAGTACTTATAAAGTATATTTGTGTAGGAGTCAGCAGTTGTACCTCTATTGTCCATCTGCATAGGTGTCATGAAGTTTGCCACTTTTGTCTTAAGAAGCGTGAAGTTGGCTTTGGAGAAATTTTTTACGGTTGTTTCCCTAATGGGAGGTGGGGGCAGGATGTGGATGTCTAGGGTGATTAGCTTGTGGTCGGATCTGACCAAAGAGGAATTGATCTCTGGTGTGGAACACCAGTCGCCTATGTTGGTAATAACCAGGTCTAGGATATTGCTGCCCCTGGTGGGGATGTGGATAAGCTGATCCAAGGCATTGGAATTTATTAATTCCAGAAAACCGTGAACAAAAGAGTTGGTACATGAGTAGTTTTCCCAGTTAATGGTGGGGTAGTTGAAATCACCCATTATTAGGGTGTTGGGTTGTACCCTAATATTTTCCAGTGTATCAAGAAAAGAGGAGTGGGAATCCTGGGGCATGGTAGGGGGTCTGTAGCAAGCTACAATTTGGATTGCGATCTTGCCCAGAGTTAGTTGCACTTGGATAATCTCGGATGCATTATGCTGTGCAGCTAGCTTGGAGGTGTGGACATCCTTAATGAATATGGACACGCCTCCACCTTTAGTGTATTGGTCCAGGTTAGGTGGCCAAAAGGTGTGGTATGAATTATAGTCTGGTAATGTAAGGGTGCTCTCTGGAGCTTTGAACCAGGTCTCTGTCACTGCACAGATGTCGATGTTTTCCATTTTAAGGAGTGCCTCGGGTGATTGCATTTTGAGGTTTAGACTTCTAGCATTGAGTAGCATTACTCTCAGATTTTGCTTGTTTGTACCTGTAACGGTGGTGAATTTGTTATTTGAACCTTGCCTAAAAAAGGCACTATGGGGTGGCAAGAGCCTTTGCCGGTGTCCGGAATCCCAAGGGCGACAGGTGCAGGCCATCTCTGGCAAAACATCGTGGTCTGTTGATCATGTCATCCCAGGCAGACAGATACTGGATTCACTTAAAATGACACCAGAAGCTTAGCCAATTGTTGAAGTCAATCATTTTGTCCTTGTACTGTGGTATCATTCTGGGTGATGGCAGGATGCTACTCAGGGTTAGGGTCATACCTGCCTGGGCTACAAGATCAGAGAGCTCCTCCATGTCTCTTTTCATGTAATCCAGAGAGGTATGTCTCAGGTCATTCACACCAACATGGACAATGACATAGTCATACTGGTACTTGTTGTCGAGTGACCTGCGTTCATGCATTATGTGGTGGATCCTGGCACCTGACAGGCAGCTGACAGTAAGTTTCTCCTTGTTTAGCCTGGTGAGTGGAAAATCAGTTTGCCTGACTATAGAGTCACCTATGACTAGAGTGTTGGGTACGTTATGCCTTATGAGCTGTAGTTGAGTGGCACACTGAGTTTGTGGGCTATGTGTCATTTGGGTTGTGTTGGGGGGTGGAGATTGCTTGCATTTCTGCTTTGGAGGTCTCGGTTGTTTGAGCAGATTTTTATTGAGAGCCTCTGTGAATGTAGGCATGTGTTTTGTGCTTCTATATGTGTTTCTTCTGTTGTGACACTTGGTTCTGTAATCCATCATTCAGAATACTATTACACAGAGGAGAGCAAGCAATCAGTTTTGAATTTTAATGAAGCAGTGTAATTTTTCCTCTTTAGGCCAACTTTTGATTCACACTGTATCCACCATTTCACTACAGATCAGAGAAGCTAACTGATGTTACTTCATATAAATATCACCTAGGCTCATCTCTAAAGACCCCATGCCTGCAGGTTCCTTGAGTGAACTAGGGAAGCAGGTAACTCAGTGTTTGTGGCTCAACACCTTCCAGTAGCCTGATTCAAACCTATAGTAAGCACCGTTTAAACATCTTTGCAGTCAGTAACTAGTAACTATAAGCACAGATGGCAAAATATACTTATCTGACATGGGGAATACCACAATCAAGAAAGTGGTTTCCCCAAGGGTGAGTCTCTTCCATTGCACACTTCAGTTGGGTTGACCCCTGCGATTTCCCCAAATGTGGGAAACTCAAAGAGGAGTGGGCTTGGCATGATGGTTAAGGTCTGTACCTCATAGACACAAGGTACAAGGTTTGATTTTGACCTTGGGTTATTTGCTAGGCATAAAATTGCCCTTCAGGGCAGCTAGCCTAGTGGTCGCCTATGAACCATGAAGTCAAAGCCCTGTTGTCCATTTCAGAACTAGCAGTGAAACTGACCAACACTGTCAGTCGTGTTAGCTCACAGGTACTCTTCATATTGCAGTAACAGTTAAAGTACCAATGTTAATAAAAACCCATAAGTTTCCATCCAGCTAGCAGCTAGCAAAGCTGCTTAATGCTGCAATGAAATGATTCTGTTACTCACCAGGATTTGGCGTATTAATGCTGGAAACCTAAGCAAACAAAATATAATTCTTTTTTGATGACAACTGTGGCACTGAAATAGCTTTATACATTGAAAACAACCAAATAAAATGTCTGTGGCTCATGTGTCCATTATGACACTGTTTTCCCTCCTTTTTGGTTTGCATTCTTTCCCATATTTGCTCAGTACATCCTTGTGTGAGTGAACATATCCATGCAGCACCAAGCTGTGCACTGCATATGAAGGAATGTGTCAGGTGGAGAGCGTTATGTCTTTTTACCTTAGTATTTATAGCAGTTGCTCAATGTATGAAATCTCACTTTAGATACTAAAATACCCTGTCATGTAAGTAAAGGAATTGTTTAAATGTCAGCATCTTTCCAGGCAGATATTAGACAATAATATCAGTGCACGAGGCTCCCTGTGGCCTGTTGAGGCCTTATTTAGAGCTCCACAAGGGTTCCCTAAGCTCTCAGGGCTGTTTCAACATTCCATTACCCAGAATACAACAGGAACATCAGCCGATGACATCACGAGGTCGGAGGTCGCAACAGAAGAAGAAGAAGCAGTGCATTTCTGGGAATGCTAATATCATGAATTAGAGCTTAGGGAAGAAGAAATGGATCTAAAACAACACTTTCTGGACACTTCAGGATGGGGGTAATTTAAATGGACTATAAAGGACTCTGGTCAGGGTAATTCAGCAACCTAATCTTATGTTTAAGTAATGAATTTATTACAATATAGGTTTTTTCTAGCAATACAAATACATCACTTTGTCAGTAGTCTTTCATATTAAACTGTATAGTAACTGCCATCTGCTGGTCATGTTGCAAAACTACAATGTCATACTTCAGACATGCTTTTTTGTGCCTTTCAGTTTTTCAAAAACAATATTTTATGTGTTCACATTTAGTTTTCTATTTAGTATTTAGGTGTGTGTTTAAGTGCTCATTGTGAAAGTGCTTGTGATACAAACTCAGACTCAGTGAGTAAAATAAAAAGCCTACGCAATTGTCAAAAGTTATTTAAAGACAGCTAAAGACAATTGCCTGTTTAGTAATCCATTAGTCTGCTTCACAGCTGTGCTACCTTTACTGAAAATATGTCTTCAAGTTTGAAATTTATCTGTTGTTGCATGGTAACACAAATTAACATTTTGACTGCTTTCACCATGATTCAATCACGATGCATGAATCATGATGTTTTAATTCTATACTGAAAGTGCAGGATATGGATGGCTTGTTCTTTCTCTCAATGAAGGTGGATCTACAGAGCTAGTGAGCTTGATATGCTGTATGCTTGTGCTTGGTTTAATTAGCCGGCTTGCTAAAACTTGCTTTCTTGCTAAAAAGGCTGGCTAAACTGTGTTTTTTATTGGTTAGTGATGATATGTGAGTTATGTAGTTTATTGTGAACTGCATTTAGTGAAAATCCAATCATCTGCTTAGGTTGTCAATTAATGCTCTTGTTTCTGTCTTTCCTTCTTTAATCCTATTGTTATGTAATTTTGTGTGTAATGCATATTTAGTAAACCCAGCTAGATATCTAGATAGGTAAAAAATGTATTTACATTACTCAGAGCTATTCTGTTTGTTGACATATATATTTAACCTGTAATTTTTTTCTTGTTATAATTACCCCCTTCATTAACCTCCCTTTAGAGCAGTATGCTCAGTTTGAGCTTATCTAAGTTGACTGTCCCTTCTCCAGACAAGAGACCAAAACATAGTATTAGGTTATGATGGTACTTACTGCTATGCCAGTTATAAATAGAACCTGCGTTACTATCTGCTGTAATGGTTATTAATAGCTCTGGTTATAAATTGTGTTGGTTTCAATTGCTTAGTAACTTTTATTGTCTATATTACTCCAACCTCACTTGCCTATTTGCATGAAAATTTTCGAGGTCAATAATCTAAAAAAAATGCTGTATGTATTATGTTCTTATGGTGGTATTGTTTTATCTCCTTTAACTCCTAGCTCAAACGTCACTTTGCCTTTAACTGTCCATTCTATGTACATATGTTTTTCAATATTCCTTAACATTTTTGGGAGTGGCATGATGGTGTAGTTGTCCAATGTTTGTTGGCGCTTGGACTATTGATGTTAGTTTATATGTCTCCCTGCTCTGTTCTTGTATTATTCTTCATAAGGAAAAATATTTAAAAACAGATCACTTGTATCTATCTAAAACTTTTTCAAAAATGACTCAGGGAGACAGGTGGGTAGGCATGGGGTTTATGGTAAGGAGCATGGATGCCAGAATTCGATTTGCTACCACATTACACTTTCTGTCATATATAAAAAATGTGTTTATTAATTGCATCGTCCCTGGTAGGGCTTTTTATTAGTTTATCCTAGCATATATCTATGTTTTGAATCTAATTATGATGATTAGTGTGAATTCCTGGAATGTAAATGGGCTTCAAGAAATCAATAAAAAGAAACTAGTTATGCACCTGATTTTTCAGGATAAATCCAACATCGTCTTTTTACAGGAGACCCATATGATAAATGTTCAATGGGATAATATTAAAAAAAGAAATTGGATTAAACTTGTGATATCAGCAGGGAATAGTCTTGTATCAAAAGGCACTGTAATAATAATTTATTTTAACAGTTTTTGGAATAATTAAAAAATCCTTTCCTGGTGAAGTGCTAAATAATAAATTTGACCCGAATGGTAGATGGTGTTTATTTTCCTGCTCATACCCTCAGGTAAAATACCCTATACTTTTCTTAAACCTATATAGCCCTTTACAAGCCAGCACTTATTCTTCTATGAAATACATAAGCTACCACTTCAATTTCCTAATCATCTTTTCATTATTGGTGGTGACTGGAATGCACTCATGGACCCCTGAATGATAGTTCAAATAAAAACAGGAAACAGCCCTCGCAAGTAACTGCATCTATTCAGGATTTGATAAATAGCTTCAACTTAGTTGACCCTTTTTTAATATTTGACCATGACAGAGAGCTAAATAAGTTCACGTTTTATTTGGAGTCGCATAAAGTCTGGTCCAGAATTGAATATTTTTTGGTCTCTGATATCTTTTCAAACAAAATTACAAACTTTGCCCTTGAGGCTAGATGTATATCTGACCACTCGAATGTCTCACTTTGTATTAATCCCACTCACCACCTGAATCACAATGGTAGTAGACCCACTTGGTCACTAAACAGTAAAATTCTTAAAAAGATGTTCTGCAGGAAATTAATGATTATCTGAAACAATTTGATGCAGAATCTTGTTTATCCACCATCCCCTTAGATATCCAATGGGCTATGGCCAAAGCGATCATCAGAGGAATACTCATACAAAAATCATCTTATTATAAAAAAAAGAGAAATTGTACATCAATAACCACAACAATGAGCAAAAGATGACTGATGCACAACTACAAAAGGATTTTTCTCCTGAACTGGAAAATAAATTACATGTGATTCAAAAAAAATGTACCCATTTCACTTACAAAATCAATCCTTGGTAGAACTCAAACTCCTTCACAGATATTCGGAATGGGCCCAAACCCCCTCCAGAACACTAGCTGGACTCATAAACATCAAAGAGGGACCAAACTATATTAATGAAATAAAATACAAAGGGAAAAACTTATACAGTAATGAAGATATTGTTAACTCTTTTGTAAATATCTTCACTGAAATCTATAATCCCCAAAACCAGACCCCAAATGAAATGCAAAAAGATTCCTAAATGAGCTATCTGTTCCAAAATTATCCTTCACGCAAAACACCCTTCTAAACAGCTCCATAACACTGAATGAAATAATGCTAGCTATTAAAAAGCTTAAACCAAATAAGGCACCAGGTCCTGATGGCTTTACAGGAGAATTTTATAAAACATTTAGTCGTCACTTTTCTAAAACTCTCCTTGCTATGTATAATTATATAATCTCGAAAGGAATTACTGATAAGTATATGAACAATTTGAAAACAATATTCATCCCAAAACCAAACTCTGACAAGTCCAACCCTCTCTGCTATAGTCCCATCGCCCTTATTAACGTTGGCATCAAAATCTTATCTGCCATTTTTGCTAATAGAATTCAGAAAGTTATAGCTACAGCCATTTCTCCTGAACAGTTGGGATTTATGAAACAGAGGCAGCTGTGTGACAATACTCTTACCTTAAACACATTAATGTTGTTTCTAAAAAGTGATAACCACCCGCGTTATGCACTCACCCTTGATGCTACCAAAGCCTTTGATAACATTGATCTAACCTTCCTTTACCTAACCATGAAATTCTTTAACTTTCCTGATCTGATTATCAGCACTATTAAGATGCTTTATAACAATGCCTCTACTTCCCTGTATATAAATAAAACTTTATCACGCCCTATTAAAATTACCAATGGCACTAGGCAGGGCTGCCCACTCTCACTTTATCTTTTCAATTTATATCTCAAACCTTTCCTTCTCTGGGTTAAACAAAAGACTTATCACCATATTCCAAAAGTCTTCAACATTGATATAAATTATTCTGCATTTGCAGATGACCTAAACATCTATTTTGAGCTTCCCAACACCGATCTTCATGAAATTCGAAATTCTATTAATCTTTTTGCTGAGGCTGCTAATTATAAATTAAACCCTTCTAAATCATCTATTTTTCCATTAAACCCTGCAAACCATTTAGAATATTACTTCCCCCTGTCTGACATTCCTCTCAAATATACAATTAAATACCTAGGAATAAATTTCACACACCCTCACCAAGAACTAATAAAAGCAAACCTATATAGAGTCTGGGATCAGATAAATAACGATCTAACTAGATGGAAAAACATCAATCTTTCTTTGCTATCAAAATCTGCTATCATTAAAATTAATATTTTGCCTAGAATCCTTTTTCATCTTAACTCCATCTTCTTAAACGTTCCAAAAATTTTTTCCCAGAAAAATGGAAACCACAATCTCAAAGTTTTTATGGTTCCCTAAATCAACTAGAATATCATACAGGAATCTAATTACCCCAAAGAGCAAAGGCGGTTTAAGTCTCCCGGATTTTAATTTATATTACGACATCATTAATGCTAGCCGTCTTATTCAAATAGCCTGCTATGACCCCTCTGCTGAAACTTGGTACCCAACCTGGATCAAAATCTGGTGCAACTATATATATTTGTTAAAACTCAATCCATATGCTGTCCCTTTTCTTGCACCTGATGGTGACTACAAGTTCAAGATCTTGCCTACACTAAAGAATAAAATTTGTGTCTTTCAAACTCTGATGACCTCCTTAAATTTACACAGTACTATTCCTATTTTTGAACCTATTCACCTAAACCCTAACTTAAAAATCAATAATAAGATGATTGATCTAACAAACTTCCCTATTGTTAAGAAAGCCATAGTTTGGCACTTCTATAACTCTAAAAATGTTGCCAAGGTCAAAGCTTTATTTGGTGCTCCTAACAAATATGATCCTATCTTAAGGCAAATTAGCTCACTTATAAAACAAAAATTCTCTAACTATAGAGTGAAGGAGCAAGACATTATAGTATCACAATCTATCATTAAATCACTTTCCCTATGGAACAAAATGATTTAGAATACCTATAAACTTGTGTCAAGCATTAAGTATAATTATTCACTTCTATTTTCCAAATATTGGGACGGTATACAAGGAGAAATTTCTATGGAGTCTAAGTGCGAAGCAATCAATAATACCCTGAATTTAACCCCCTTCAAAAACCTAATTTACACTCAGCTTATGATAAACAACAATTCCTACTATACCCCAGCAGTCTTACTGAAATTCGGATACAATAAAAACCTAACCTGTCCGTTCTGTTCCCTCCCACACGTAGATATACTTCACATCTTTTGGAGCTGTAAGAATATTTACAAACTTTGGTGTTCTCTCAGAACTCAGTTGGAAAAAATGGGATACGAAAAACCACATTCTCTTGGCAAACTATGATTTTAAATATTATTCCTAAATCTCTTAAGGGTATCCATCACCACATCTGTGTTACAGCCTGTGCCCTTCTCAAATATTTTATAGCCAAGAACTGGGTCAATCCCTCAACAATAGCTTGGGAAAACTTTACATCAATGGCAATCAAATATATATCTGCACATAAGTTATGCAATAATAACAAAAAGAAAAAAGAATATTTTCAGAATTAGTGGTGCAGACTTTTTAACCTAATCCAAACTAAATAATCTTCCAAAATGTGGGTCTCTAACATTACATTCCAGGAAAACCTCCATCAGTATCATTTCTGGCCCTATAACCATTAGACATTGTTACCATCACACGGTAACTTTTGATTTTACAAAATATTTTGTTATATCATTTTGTTATCCTCTGGCATTCATGGTGTAAATATGTTGTAAATATGGTATAAATAGAAGTACATGGTGTAAATAGTTGTTTTTTATGGTTATACCCTCCTTACCGCTTTTCTTTCTTCTTAAGACAGTCATATATTCTTCCTTCCAAGCCACTTTCCATTTGTATCTCTAGACTTTGACTGTAATAGGTTATTGGGGGTCTTTACTGCTTATATTGGTCTCTAAGATGTAAGCTTCCCTGTAAGATAACTGATGTGTTCTAAATGCATAGTTTTTGCACTAACTGTTACATATATACTTATACTTTACTGCTTCCCGCAATGACTTACAGTTTTTCCTTTGTATGTTTGAAAAGTTTGAAAAATTCAATAAAAATATATTTGAAAAAAAAAGATATTAGACAAGAAGCAGGGGCAGTATAACTGAATACCACACATAAATATAGCAAAACTACTATTCTGTGGGTAATACTTTATCTGAATTATGAAATGAAATAAATGTTAATTTGCAAAACAATAGACATATTCAGTGAAAGGCATGCCGTAACAATACCTGGGCAAAACTTTGCTTTCACAGAGACTGTCCCTCGTTTAATTTACAGTTGGAATATTTCAAGAAGCAGGACAGTCCCAGAATGCTCAGAATTCTGTTATCACTCCCAGATTAAATCCAGTGCTAAGAAGTTATTAATACTGGCTTTTCTTTAATTCAGTTGTTAATCAGGTAAGCCCACTGGATACAATTGTCCCTTTTCAGTGGTGACCTGGGCAAATCCAGTTAGATGCAATAATACCCTGTAGCCTAACATGGGTCTTACTGCTCTGAACTGCCAGACATAACAGACGTACACTGTTCTTGTGTTTAGCATCACTGCTTTCCACAGAGATGAATGGTATATATGTATATATATGGTTCCCCTTCAAAACATCTAATTCTCATAACATTGAAACACAAAACACTGAGACCATAACATCGAAAATCCAAAACACTGAAAACTCATAACATCGAATTCCATAACACTGAAAATCGAGTAGTGTATCATTTTATTTATTTTATTTTACATTTGTTAACCAGTGGTGTCTGACTGAGCCGAAAAGGCCCTTTTTCAGCAGAGGCCCGGGGAGAAAAGCTCCACATAGAAAAATTACAGATACATTTAGTTATTTAGACATGATCAGTATACACACAAATTACAAAATACATGTTTTTACAGTGGTATGCAGCACATCAACAGTTACAGTGGAGAGAACAAACAAAAAATATTAATTTAAAAATAAGGTAATTAATAGATTTGTGATGTACAGCTGAAATTTTGAACATAGGTAGAATACATACATAGTACACAGGTACAGTACATACATTATAGATTAGCCAGTGTTTGTGAGTAAGACTGAAAACTATTATCAAGTACTCTAGGTTTAGTATGTGTACCTTATCTGCTTTCACTAGCCTGGGGAGCAGTCATGGCACTGCCAACTTTACTTGAGATGTTGCCTAATGAGGTCTTTAAAGGAGGCTTTGGATGATGTGTTTTGAATGCTAGTGGGGACAGAGTTCCATTTTTAGCCATTGAACTACTATATAGTGCATCTCCAAAGCTATTGTAGCTGTTGGTGACTTCTAGTAGTAGTTTGCTTGATGATCTAAGAGGCCTTTTGGCTGAGTAATGTTGTACTAGGTTTTTGAGGGCAGGACACCTATTGGGGAGGTAATAGATCGAATGACAGAGGCAGAGCTGATTGTAGGTTAGGAGGTTGGGCAGTTCAAGCCAGTGGAGCTGTCTCAAAGCAGTAGAGTGATGAGTTCTACATGAGCAATTTGCGGCAAAGTGGATGATTCTGTTATAGCAGGCTTCCATTTTGCTTACTTCAGTTTTTTTTGAGATTAGTCAGAATGGGAGATGCACAGAGTAGGGTGGATAGAAGTTGGGAGCGAGCAATAGCTGATCTTGTGTTGTTGGCAAGAAATGGTTTGATACGGTAGAGTTATCCCAGTTTGGCATGTACTTTTTAATAGTTAAGTTGAGATGACTATCAAATTTTAGGTGGGAGTCTATGGTTATTCCCAATAGCTTAGCCTGTGCCACTGGAGCGATTGGAGTAGCATTTGTGGAGTAGATAGTGAATTGACTGTTATCAGTGTTTTTGTTAGAACTGGTTATAATCATAAGCTGAGTTTTCTTTGGATTGAGGATAAGTTGGACTTTGGTAAGGTAGTTTTCAATGTCAGAGAATGCTAGTTGAGTTGTTTGCAGGAGGGTGGGAATGTTTTGTGCAGCACAGATTAAGGTAGTGTCATCTGCATACTGAATGATAGATGCATGCTGTGTGGAGGTATGGAGGTCATTTGTGTGGATTGTGAATAGTAGTGGTCCTAAGATAGAACCCTGTGGGGCTCCTATAGTTATGGGCAGCTGAGGAGAGAGAGAATTTTCCCATTTCACAGCTTGGTACCTGTCAGTTAAGTAGCTTTGGAACCAAGTAAGAGTGGAATTTGATAGGTGATATCAGTTTAGTTTGCTTAGCAGGATTTGGTGCGAGACTGTGTCAAATGCTTTGGACATATCCAAAAAAAGAGTTGACACCTGCAGGCCTTCATTTTTGAGTGGTTTACTGTGTCTGTGAAGCAGAAGAGGGTTGCAGTGGTACTATGGACAGGTCTGAAACCATGCTGAGTAGGTGACAGGATGTTGCTGTCTAGGAGATATTTTAGCATCTGGGTATGGATACATTTTTCTAGGATTTTGGCCAGGGGGAGAGTAAAGCAATAGGTCTGTAGTTATTAAGTTCAGTGGAGGTCCCGCCTTTATGTATGGGTGTAACATAGGATATTTTCCAGAGTTTGGGCACATAGTTTTCAACAATTGATCTGTTTGAGAGTGGAGATTGGGATAGCAATAGCATCTGCTGTGAGTTTGAAGAAATAGCTGGGGAGTAGGTCGACTGCTGTTGATGAGGTTTTTAGTTTGGAGAGCATGCTTTTGATTGAAGTAGTGGAAACTGTTTTGAGGGTAAAGCTTGTATTAGTGTTATTTGTGTTGGGGGGGATAGTGAGGAAGGAACCATCCTGTGATACTAAGGATAGAATTGAGTTCACAAAGTGGGAGATGACTTGTGTTTCAATGTGAACTTTAGTGTCAGGGGTGGTTGGTTTGGGGGTAGCCTTTTGGGTGGATTTTAGTAGCTGGTTTACATTTTTTGCAAAATTTTTGGGGGTTGTGTTGGTATTTAGTTTGGAATGTCATGTAGTAGGATTTTTTGTCTAGCCTAATGCATTTTTTTGCACAGTTGCACAGTTCTTTGTACTTAGGCTTTGTGTTTCTTTGTTGTTTTGATAGTAAAGCCAGGCAGTGTCTCTGGACTTGAGGATTTGTTTGGTTTCTTTACTGAGCCAGAGGTTTATTGAGGTTGATTTTGCGCTATGGAGCGACAGTGTCTAGGTGTTGTAGAAATGTTTTGTTGAAATATGCTACAGCCTGGTCAAGTGGGAGGGTTTTTAGGGGGGTCCAGTCGCATTTACAGAGTAAAGTATTGAGGACATCAGGAGAGATTTTTTTTTTTTGTGTTTCTAGTGGATATATAGTTAGTGGTTTTGAATATGCTTGTTCTACTATGTATAAAGTATATTATGTTGTGGTCACTTAAGGTGTCTGGGAGACTGCCTGCATGGGGGTACAATGTGGGGTTGTTAGGACCCAGTCAAGGATGGATTCCCTTTTAGATTTTTTATCACATCTAGTTGGAATTTGGACTAGCTGCTGGTAGCCATGGAGATTTATTAGATTACTTGGTGGTTCTGGTATGCAGGTGAACCAATCTAGGTTGAAATCCCCTAGAATAAGGGTTTCTTGTGAGTATGTGGAAGAACACCAAGATAAGAAGTCTTCAAGGCTAGCAGGTGTATTGCCAGATGAAATATAGATCACAATTGTGGTGATGACCTTTTTAGGGTGAAGTTGAAGTTGTGAGATAAGTATGTTCCAATTATTGGGGGGGGGTTGGTAATTGACATACAGTTAAGTTGGACTTATACAGTAGGGCAGTTCCACCCCTTTATGAAGTGGTCTGTCTTGTCTAAAGATATTGTAGCTGGTAGGGAGAACTTCTGAGTTAGCTAAGCTATGTTTTTATTTAGCCATGTTTCTGTTAAAGCAACTATGTCTGGGGAGTAGTGTGCTATTGTGGCCTGGAGTTCAGGTATTTTATTTTTGATACTTCTAATATTAATATTTAGCATTAAAAGTTGGTTGGTTTTGCTGCTGTTGTTGATTTGCCCAGGGATGAAGATAGTGGGGGTGTTATGTTCTGACATTTGTGTTGGAGCAGTTTGTGTTGGACAGGATGGATTTGGGCCTGGGTTGGGGTGGATATCCCCACTTATGGTGAGCCTGGTGTTAAAATGGTGATACAGATGTTGGAGTTTGGTGAGGAGTGTGAGAAAGTATTGTGTTTTTTGGAGTAGGAATGAGAGCATATGTGTTTAGTTCTGAATTGGTCCGTTATGTAGTTCTTGAACAGTTGTGGGCAGATATTATTATAATGTGCGGTGTCTGTATATGAGAGTGCATAATGTAGTGTTGTGCACTAAGTTTAGGGATATTGCTAGAGTGATAACTTGTGGTGTTATAAAGAATTATGAGAAGACAGACTAGACTTAGTTGTGTGATAGTCATGATTATAAAGTTTAAGTTGGTTCTAGGTGGGGGTCTGAATAGGAAATATAGGGTTGCACTTTATGTGGATGGGTAAGTAGTGTAGGTGATGTAAAAATTGCCTAGTGGGAATGAGAGTGATTGGGAGTATTTTGTGTGGAGCAAGTTGGTGTGGTATAATGTGATCTGACTTGAGGAGCTGTGATTGGTGGAGGTGATGTGAGGGTGAGCTGTGGGTGTGGCTGTGATTACTATAAATGTAGAGGTAGTGGGGGCGGGAGGAAATAGGGGGCAGGGGAGTGGAGAGAGTAACGCGAGGGCGACCAGAGTGGGGCAGAGCCCACCAAGACAAGAGTAAAAAGTAAGTATTACTTTACAAATATGAGCACTTTAAACAAATTCCTGAGGTCTAATGGCTTACCAGCAAACAGAATGCAATTGCTGAAGAGCACTTGTGTCCTGGTGGGAGACTAGAAATTTAAAGATGCCTCCATGCTCAGCAGGATTCTAATATAGATTCCAGGTGGAATGCAAAGAAACAAGAGAGGCAATCAGTGGAAATCTATCAGTGAAGGCCTCAGAGGGGGTAAGTAATTCAAACTACCTGTAAAGTGAAGGAGAGAAGAGACAGCAAAGTTTATTAAGGTTGGGAGAGTGTCTTCACATTGACTTGCTGATTAGTAACCAGTTTGTGCACAAATTAGAGTAGGGAGATACATTAGCAATGAAGGGGAATGTATAGAGATGCAAATAAACAGGTGGGCCTCCAAGTGATACAAACTAAGGCAGAAAGCACTGAGAGGGCTGCTTGATGGTTAATTTAGTTGCAGGGATCTGAATTAAATGTATACTGTCTATTGGACAGTTAGGATTACTGCACTAGCTGGGGGAGGGGAGGACACAAGGCTACAACAGTCAGTTTTATTAGCACACTGAGAACTACTAAGAAATATTGCTAATGTAATAGCTTCACTCTCATAAAACATACAAGTAGAATGCCTGGGTGGACTGACCCTGCTCTTGAGGCTCAAAATGGATATCCTTGTTTAGTTTTGCAGTACCGATTCCTTCTTATACTGTATGGGTGGAGTTGTAGCCGCAGACTGCAGATTTGCTTGAGTGTGCTTCTGCTGTTGAGGCCCAAAATGGATATCCTTGTTTAGTTTTGCAGTACGGATTCCTTCTTATACTGTATGGGTGGAGTGGTAGCCGCAGCCATCAAACATGTAAATGCTATAGTTTAATCTGTTAATCTTGTGGTATCACTATAAGACATTGTAGTTGTTATTTATATTGTTATTATTTATATAGTGTAGAAATTTATACTATTTATATAGTCTTTATTTTGCCAATATGTATGTGTTTTTAGGACATACAGGTAAGTGATTTAAATATTATGTGTACATTCTGTATGTGATAGCAATACAATGAGGTTAGGAAATTAACTTTTTTCCACTATAGTGTGATCTCAGAGTTGGTCTATTTAATTTATGGGGAGTGTGGGGGGCAGAGTCTGGTGTTGTTATAGGTGGTTGGGATGTTATTTGCATCTGCTTTCTAGTTTTCGATGTTGTGATGCAAAGTTTCAGTGTTCTGAGTTTTCGATGTTGTGAGTTTTCAATATTTTGGGTTTTCGATGTTATGGTCTCAGTGTTTTGTGTTTTGTTGTTATGAGAATTAGTTGTTTTGAAGTAGAAGCATATATATATATATATATATATATATATATATATATATATATATATATATTTTTTTTTTTTTACCAGAAAATACTCTAAAATCTTTCAGTCTTGAGTACTTGGGTGTTTGTCAAATGAAGAGTTTCATATTAACAAGTATTTTGTACTGCAGCAGAGAGTATAATTTGCAGGCTACTGTGTACCATTTGGTGCAGCTTCAGTGTACTTTTTCTGATAAATAAATACGTATATATGTTAAAGTAATGACATAGAATTGTGGCCAAGTATAAGAACTGTTTTCTTGACAGTGAGATGACTCATTCCTGAACCCCATAGCCCACCCGTACACTTTGCTAATCTAACCCTACCTTTGCCTCCAAAACTCAGCCCTATACATTTTGTTACTTAAAACCCTTTCCTTAATGGTACAATTATGCAGTGTGTCTGCTAGCTAGTTCTCATTTTTTTTTTTTGGTTCTCTAATGTTTAAACGAGACTGTTTTCTTTTTAGATCAGTGTAGTTTCAACAGTTTTTTTGTTTGGACAAGTGTGCTGTCAGTGTGCTGGCATCCATATATAATGTGTTAATGATGTTTCTGTACATGAACATTTAGCACCATCTTCATCTGTCATATTGGTATGAAGTACATAATGGGTTTATGACTTTCAGTTCAGCCTTGTATTTTGCCATCATTATGTACAACAGTTTCTGTTGCCAAAACATGGCCTTTATTGTTGCTTAAAGACCACTGCATAACACTTTTACATGAGCAGACTGTAATGAGCTCTATCAGGTACTGTGAAGTGACTATGCAGGGTATAGAAAAACATGGTGTGCATTCATTTTACCCTTAACACAAAGGTATTTAGGGAAAGAGAAGGAGCCACTACCTGCTCTTATAGAATAAACAAGCACTACCTCCTACATATCATGAGGACAGCTGCCCATGTTTAGTGCAGTCCTGTGCAATGACAAGAAATCT
Source organism: Protopterus annectens (assembly GCF_019279795.1). Lineage (NCBI taxonomy): Eukaryota > Metazoa > Chordata > Ceratodontiformes > Protopteridae > Protopterus > Protopterus annectens. Next base: position 701,084,572 of record NC_056725.1, on the reverse strand, counting down.
GTCAGTATGAGCACTTGCACTGCTGCTGCACTATTGGAAGCTATCATAAGGGCAGCCACATAAAATGGATAGTTCACAGAAGGATGTCTATCACAGGGCATAATCTATTAATTTGTTTCTTTAGTATACTGCCCTTTTCATGCAGGATTTGCTTGCATGATTTAAGATACTGTTTGTTTCTGATTCTCATGCCTGCCTCCTTGACACTACCATGAGATAGTTTGGTGGAAATGATATTTATTTCTGGAGGAAACAGAAGTAAGTGCAAAAATCTGATACTATGTGGAACAAGATAATCTCCAGAAAGGCAGGAAATGGCTACATGATTTTCTCTTAGGGCACAGGAAAGGGTGTGTATGCACTTTGTATATATGTGTGCTGAGCTTTCTGAGGTTCAGTCATTTCAAGAAGCCCAGGGAAGAGCCCATTGTAATAGCAATGTTTAAACAATGTAACAGAAACATTGCTCCATCCTGCCCATCCGGTTGATTTTAAATGCCAGTACTGTTTAGAGGCAATCTTTCAGAACCTGGTAATGCTAATTCTTATGCTGTCCATAGGCAGTCTGAGAGGTGATGTAGCTGAATTTATGCATGCATGGAGTTACTTTTGGTAATTTGGAAAAAGGAAAGAAAAACAAAACAACAGACAGGAAGTTGAATAGTGCAGAAAATATTGCTACAGAGCAAAGTACACTCACCTGTAAGCTGTAAACTTGTTATAATCATATACCAGAACATAATGCATATTAACAGTAGCTGTATTACTGTTTAAACTTTGCATCGTAGTGGAATGTAATGTAAAACCTATGAGGAAACTGCCAAAGCACTCAACTGTTTGCACTGAAGGTTCTTGCACAACATGTGCTTTGTAAATCAAAAATGCTTTGGACCTTAGAATATGAAAGCCAAGCCTTTGGCTATCTGCTTGTATCCTGTGTAGCTGTATTTCACACTGTTGATGCTGTGTTGATATCACTTTGGTGAAAATTAGGGATAAAACCTCATCTTACTCTACAACAGGTGTTCTACAGTCAAAAGCAACCAAGAAATGCGAGGTATCCTACTGCCTGCATTTTTCCAATGCTCTGGGGTTAAGAATAGGTTCATAAATTCAGTATCTGCATGTGGGTTGGTGTAGAAGTTGAAATATCCCTTACATCTCTTCCCTGTCATGTAAGGGGGGAGTTCTGACCATGGGTAACTTACAATGTCGCTGGTTCTATTAATACTGCCATGTTTAATGACTGACAATGTGTCCTGTTTTCCTTAGAGAGAGTCTCCTTTCTACATTTTTTCCAGCTATGCTCAATCTTAGTGCATCGACCACTGCTTCCCCAAACTGGTGTTGCTGTGACAACCAGTGCAACTCCACTACCTATTGTGAAATATGCTTCAATGGCGCATTGAATTCCTCTCACAGAATCTAAGAGGTGCACATTTTTCAAGGGCTCCAAGTCTGCACAATCTTTTTGAATTTATTTTCATGTGATTTGGCTGGTGCTATCTAACTGTGCAAGTCTAGAAACACTTTTATGTCCATAACATGTAGCAAAACTGGACTCTTTTGACATCTGGGATATCATCTGCTGTTAATATATATTTTCCGTCTTCTCTACCAGTATTACTATATCCAATCTGCACTGCTATTTTTGAAATACATTCACATTCAAACATTGTATTTTACCTTACTGATCAAGCAGCCCTGTCACCATCAAACTTGTAGTAAATTACTATTCAAATATTGAAATTGTGGGATCTGGCATGTCTGCACCAATACACATACAGACACACACACACACGCACACACACACACACACACACACACACACACACACACACACACACACACACACACACACACACACACACACACACTTTATTTTATTTATTATTTATTTATTTTACATTTGTTGACCTGGTTTGTCTGGCTGAGCTGATGGCCCTTTTTCAGTGGAGGCCCGAACAGAAAAGCTTCACCGATTTACAATAAAACTGTAAATGAAAATAGTGTTACAAACAAAAACATTAACATTTTTAAGTTGGAACAGTAAAAGCATAAACAATTATTTACAGAGTTAAAGATGACATTTCACTTAAGATATGTGCAGAAACAGTATGCAAAGCTTGTAAGCACAGCCAAGGTAGTTACAGTTAGTGAAGCTCATACAGGTAGTATATGAGTAGAAATATTTTTAAGATTAGGTGATAGGTAATTGCCTAGGTAAGATGAGAAAGAGAGCTGATATATAACAAAAATAAAACCAATGAGGGCAGACAGTAAGCTACGTAGGACAGGAGGGTGCATACAGTGTCATGATCAGTAACTTTTTAGGTAGTCTTTGGTGTCTGATTTAAATCCTTTGAGGTGTTCTAATTTCCAATGGGAGTTTGCTCCAAGAAATGGTAGGGTAGTAGCGGTAGAGGACATTCTAAATTGGCCCTAGGTGTGTGTGTGTGTGTGTGTGTGTGTGTGTGTGTGTGTGTGTGTGTGTGTGTGTGTGTGTTTGTGTGTGTGTGTGTCTTCTGAGGAAGGTTGGTAGTCAGGCTGGGAACTTGACACCATATAACTCTACCGCCACTTGTTTTGCGGACCAATGATCTGCTGTGGTGACCCCTAATGGGAGCAGCTTAAAGAAGGAGGAGGAGAAAGAGTTAAAATAATTTGCTCGTCTCTTCAATGCTGTATACAGGTCACCAGTCAGAGGAGAAGCTGTGGACCATGATTAATAAAGAATTATGGGGACTATATATTTGTAAACTTTTACTAATGGTTATATAATTTTTGTTTTTCATCTTCTAAATTGTATGATCAAATACTTTTTCATGTACTCTTCTTGTAGTATAACAACCTGTTATTTTATAGATTGTATCTATGGAGCTTTTCTCCCCAGGGCTCCATTGAAAATGGGTTCTTTCGGCCCAATGGACCATCCTGGCAAACAAACTTCAAATAAATAAATAAATAAATAATTGAACAAATTTATGTGGGAGTGAAAGAGAGCAATGGTTAAGTAGAAAGAAATTATGTTCAAACAGGAAGGGGGGGGAGAGTTTATGAATTATGGAGAGACAAAGATTATGGATGTAGGCTCTTAAAGAGAACAATAACAACCATATAGAACTTTATATTTACAAAGTAGCAGAAAATATTCTGAAGACCTATGCCAACTAGGGAATGGAGAAAATAGATTTTGTCCAGAAAGGAAGGGGCATAGAAAATAGGCAAGAGGAGTTGGAATTTATTTGAGAAAATTAGTGAAGGGACCAAGGTATTGCAAGTAAATAAATAGGGATGGAAAAGTCATACAGTGGGATGAGGGCTAGCACATGTTTAGACTCTGGGCTGGACATTGTTTTTCCTACCTGAGATTGATAAAAAAGTATATGCATAGAGAAAGAGATATGGGAGTGAGATATGAAAACCTGCAGACAGACCTAATAACTTAGCATTTGTCTTATAAGAAAACTAGGAGATGGTAATAAGGCTGTTATAGCTTTCTTGGTTAGGTTTTGGACAGTTAGCATCATGTTTTTTTTTTTCATTCTTGGCTATATTCAGTTTCTATTATCCCCAAGTAATGCCTCTGGATTAAACAGATCTTTCATTTCTTTAGTAATTCAGAGTTGTTGCTTTGATGTTTATAATCTGGAGATTACTGTGAATTATTTTTGTTGCAGGAAATATATGTTTTATCCAGGATGGGAACCTATAAGGACCACAAAACTTCCTAAGAGCAAAACCAATATGGGAATTTAGGAACAATGCCAGTCAAGCAATCAAGGAGACTGTAACATGCCTAACCATATTCGTTTTTAAATATACACACTTAAAATGTTCTTGCCAAGCTTCCACTTTTCATAAACCTTAGCAAACAGCACTGTATATAGGTTCATAGGTTCATAGGTTGGTACTAGGCTACCGGCCATAGGGCCTATACAAGCCTAGCCATAACAATTCCCTGGCTATTTCTTCCCACACTATTTACTTCCCTGGACCCCTGTCTAGCAGGGTGACTGACGTGATCCCTGGGGTGAATTTCCTTTCTCCCATCCAGTCATCAAGGTTCCTTTTGAAGAGGGCCAAAGAGGTGCTCTGCTTGACATGTATGGGCAGTCTATTCCAGAATCTGGGGAGTCTCTGAGTCAGGAACCTATCCCTCCAGCATGTTTTGTTTATTGTGATGACAAGGTTTATATCCCTGGAGCATGTGGCTCTGAGGGATTGGGATTTCTTTAAGTGTAGCATGTCCAACAGCTCTGGGTTTGACATGGCCTTGTATGTTAAGTAGAGATCACCTTGGAGTAGACAATATGCGATAGAGTATAGCTGGAGTTTTTTAAGGCAGTCAGCATAGGGCACCTGCTTTAGGCCTGTGATTCTTTTAGTGAGGTATTTCTGTGGCCTTTCCAGTTGTTGCAGATGTCTTGAGAGGTACATACAAAATGGGGTGTTGTATTCTATAATGGGTCTAATGAGGGATGAGTACAGTTGGACAATGACCTCCTTTTTTCTGGATGAAAAGCCCTTAGTGATGAGGTGTGCCACATAGAAGGATTTCCTGACTGTTGTGGCGATGTGGTTATTGAAGGTGAGACCACTGTCCACCTGTGTCCCTAAGTCTGTTATCACACTTTCAGAGTTTGGTGTACTGCCACTTATGTGGTAATTCATGGATACATGTTTTTTCCCAAAGGGGATAACTATACATTTCTTGGCATTGAGCTTGAGCCCATGGCTCTGGCACCAAGCATCTGTTTCTGTAAGGCCCTTTTGTAGAGTATCCACATCGTTTGGGGATTCAATAATGGCTCCCAGTTTGCAGTCATCTGCGAACTTTGTTAGCCACAGTCCCTTAATGTTGGCCTGTACTTCAGAGAAGTAGATTGCAAACAAGAGAGATCCCAGGACTGAACCCTGAGGTACTCCACTTGTCACTTGTCTGGAACTGGATTTGGAGTCAGCTACTTTTATTGTGTGGGTTTTATCAGTAAGCCAGTTGGCAACCCATCAAGTGACATAGGGATTAATGCTCAGATTAGTAAGTTTATCTATGATTCCAGAGTGGGGGGTGGTGTCAAAGGCCTTGGCGAGGTCCAGATAGGCTGTGTGGACTGCCTTACCTGCGTCCACGGCTCTGGAGACTGATTCAAAGAAGTCAATCAGGTTCAGGAGACAAGATCAGCCATTCACAAACCCAAACTGGGCGGGGTCCAGTGTTTTAAGGTTGCCAATGTCTTTGTTTATAAGTTCCATGATAATACATTCCATGGCCTTGCAGTTCAGGCTCATCAGACTGATGGGGTGATAGTTCCCAGGATCCAAGGTGGATCCCCCGTTGTGGAGTGGGATAACTATAGCTGTGTGCCACTCAGTGGGCATGAAGCCTGAGGTGAGGGTATGATTAAACATGACACTTAGGTTAGGTGCCAGTTCGTCTTGTAGTTCATGTAGTACACAGCCCAGGATGTCATCTGGTCCCATGGATGCTGTATTCTTAGCTTTGGAGAGTGTGTTTTTTTACCTGTGTGGCCGTTATTACCAGAATTTGGCAATCTTCCGGTATTGAGATGGGCCATTTAGGGGGTGAGAGGGGGGGTGAAGTTGGCACTGAAGAGATCTGCCAGGATATTGTTAATATCCTTGGGATCAGTATATTTAATGCCATTGTGTTGTAGCTCAGAGCAGATCTGAGCATTGCCATTTAGATTCTTGACATAGTTATAGAATGCCTTGCGGTTGTCTTTGGAATCTTTGGCAATTTTAGTTGTACCATGAGTGCTTTATAAAGCCTGACAGATGACATACTAACCCACAGAGACAGAGGAAATGTAATAGGTACTATATATAGTTCAAATGTAGTTACTAGACATGTGGTCCAGAAGACCATGCAGGAGCCTAGTTCAATTTTCCTGTTCCCCCAGAAGCAGTCCCTGGTTACGTGATTTACTCAGAGTCACCCAAAGGTAAATGAAAGCTGAAAGAATCAAACCCTGGAGTACAGGAAACAACTTTTTAACAGTGCAGTCTTAATCTTCTGAATTAACTGCTAGAGCTTACCAAACCCTTTGAACTTTGGAGCTGGAGTCACGGGTTTCTTTTACTGAGAACTTTCAGAGTCAGAAATAGGCACATCTACTTTCTCTTCTTCCAGCTTATACAAAGGAGTACTCTGGGGTCATGCCATATCTTCATAAACAAGCTTTCCTCTAACCTTCGCTACATCCCAAATATACTATATGCTAACGATATGGAAAGCAAAAAACTTAGCTCATTGCCTTCTGCTACCAAGTCATAACTGGAAAATGATATTCTTTGGCTTAGTAAAATGAACTCTCCTCCTGAAACTCAAAAAAAAGCAATGATTTTTGGTTCAAAAGAAAAACTAGAGACACTTCCCCATAACAGGCAAATCCTCCATAACAACCATTTTCCTGACTGAACTAGCAGACCACTTTCACTACATTGAGATCTTTCTTGATGATCAATTAACCTTCCAACACCAATTCTGCATAATTACAGTGCAAATCTCTAGAACTCTTTTCTGTGCCAGAAAAAAAAAAATCTGTTTTTTCTTAACAGATGTAAGAAATACTATAGGTAAAAATATTCTACCATCACAATTAGAATATGGCCTTCCATTAATTGCATCTTCCTACAAAATAATTTATCAACCCTGCAAACATTGTCAGATCAAATTTGTAGATTCACTACCCTCTTCCGTATATGGGAATACCAGTCTCACATCTTTGGCTGCTCTCTTTTGTGTATGGAAATACCATTCTCACAGTCTTTGACTGCCGTCTTCTGTATAGCAGAATACCACTCTCACAGTCTTTGAATGCCTGCTTCCATATATGGGAATACCACTCTTACAGACTTTGACTGCCTTCTTCTGTATAGGGTAATACCACTCTCACAGTTTCTGACTGCTGTCTTCTGTATATGGGAATACCACCCCCTCATTCTTTGACTGCCCTCTTCCGTATATGGGAATACCACTTTCACAGTGTCTGAATGCCCTCTTCCATATAGGGGAATACTACTCTCACAGTCTGTGACTGCCTCTTCCCAATATGGGAATACCACTCTCACAGTCTTTGACTGCCCTCTTCCCTATATGGGAATACTATTCTCACAATCCTTGACTGCCGTCTTCCCTATATGGGACTACCACTCTCACAGTCTTTGCCCTTCACCATATATGGGAATACCACTCTCACAGTCTTACACTAGTCAGTTCTATTCAAGTTGCTTATCCATGAATCCCCCTCTTGGTTAGATCATTCAACTACAGTTTCTGATCTCTCCCTTCTTCTGAATACACCCCCCCCCCCCAGAATGTGCTGTACTGCACTAGCCAAGTCTTTTCAGTCATTGTACCCAAAGTTTCAGAATCCTTCTCTTCTAATTTAAAATACATTCAAACATTTCCTACCTTTCACTCCCGGCTGAATCTACCTTTCAGCTTCAGCCACATGCAACATTTTTCCACATTGGTGATGTAATCTAATTATTCACATTAACCATAAAGTATTGATCTTCACATTCTCTTTCTATCTGCCACTTGACTTTTAACCCCTTTTTAGAATCTCCTCAATTTAATACCCCTCCTTCCACTCAGCCTTGGGAAGCTTCCTACTCCATTGCTCCTCTCCACTTCCTCTCTCCCTTCTAATTGTAAATATTGTACATAATGAACATTATAATGATTCTCTAACACAATTAGTCATATGGGATATTTTTACTATCTTTAACTCTAACATAGAGATATATTACTTATTTAAACTTACAGAGTTAGATAATACTGATCATATTGTGTAATTTATTTATTTTAATTTATTTACAGTTTGTTTACTGGGATAGTCCATTAGGCCGAAAAGAGCGGATTTTTAATGGCGTTCCAGGGAGAAAAGCTCCATAAAAACATTATATAGTGAAAACAATGCAATCACATTTTGTAATACAGGTGAAGAGCACAGTCTAAAAAATTACAGTTTACAGTAGAATTTAGATAAAAATTAAGAAGAACTACACATTGGAAATATAACAGTAGTGTCAAAAGAGCTTCACATGGTATCTTATCAGAGTTATAGTAGGATAGGGAGATAAGAGGTGTTAAGTGTTAATGTGAGAAAAGAGGGACAGTAAGGAAAAGTTGTGTAAAAGTAAATAAGTGAAGAGAAAGGTGGTTGAGAGGCAGTGTAGCCCAGTATGATGAATGAGAAGAGAGTGAGGGAAAATGAGAATACAGGATATAATGCAGAGGGGAGCCATGAGTGGTGAGAGCAGGAGCATTCCCAGTGGGATGTGAGATGAGAATAAAGCAAGGTCTTAAAGGTAGAGTGGTTATGGGTGATATGAATAAGAGTGGGCAGGGAGTTCCAAAGGCGTGCTAAAGAAAAGGATAATAGATGTTTGCCTGGTGGGCGAGCAGGCTTGTGCAGTTCAAGCAGATTCTGGTTGTTGGATCTTAGAAGTCTATCGGGCAGATGCATTTTGAGAGATGAGGCAAGGGAGGGGCAGAGAGAAGGATTGAAGATAAGTTTGTAAGCATGAATGAGTTGAATATAGATAAGATGGTTGGGCAGTTCTAACCAATTTAGTTTGTGTAGGGCGTTGCAGTGGTGGGAGGAGGATTTGTAGCCAGTAGCAACTTAGAAATTTTGTTGTAACAGGAAGAGAGTTTTGTCTTTAGAGGAGCTTGAAGGTTAGTAAGAGGTGGGGCACCTTATAAGAGGGAAAGAATGAGGTATGTGTTAGAGAGAACAAATTTAGTAGAGGGAGTCAGGTAGCGGTTGTGGCAGTAAAGCATACCAAGTTTCTGGTGGGGTTTCTTTATATTAGCTTGTAGGTGGGTATCAAACTTAAATTGTTCGTCAATGAGAGTACCTAGAAGATTAGCATGGGATACTACCTCAAGAGAGGTATTGTCTTGGCTACTAATGGAGAACGAGTTCGTGTCTATAGTGGTATTTTTTGAAGGAGTAAATATAATGATTTTAGTTTTTGACACATTGAGTGCTAGGTGGTTATCTAATATCCAACGCTTGGTAGAAGAGAAGGCATCTTGAGTTAATTTTAAGAGAGCGGAGGTGGAAGTGGCAGAGCAGATGATCACAGAGTCATCTGCGTATTGGATAAGTTTAGCATTAGGGATGCTCTGGTGGAAGTCATTTATGAAAATATTGAACAGTAGGGGACTTAATATGGAACCCTGGGGTACACCTGTAGGAGTATTAAGGAAGGATGAAGTGGCTTTTTTCCATTTGACAGCTTGTTGCCTGTTGGAGACGTAACTAGCGAACCAGTTAATAGAAGAGAAAGATAGATTATGATTACAGAGTTTGGACAGGAAAAGGTTATGAGGGATAGTAACAAAGAACTTGGATAAGTCCAGAAGGAGAGTAGACATTAGGCAGCTGGAGTCATGAGCTTTATTGATGGTTTTGAGGAAGGAGAGGAGAGTGGTGGTGGTACTGTGGCCAGGTCTAAATCCATGGTGTGTGGGGGTAAGCAGGTGGTTGTTAATGAGGTAGGGTAAAAGTTGTAGGTAAATACATTTTTCTAGAACTTTTGAGATAGGGGATAAGATGGCGATTGGCCGGAAATTGGGAATGTCTTTGTTGTTGCCCTCTTTATGAAGGGGAATGATTTATTTATTTATTTATTTATTTTTATTTTTATTTTATTTTATTTTATTTTACATTTGTTGACCGGGCTAGTCTAGCTGGATACATGTCCATTTTCAGTAGAGGCCCGGGGAGAAAAGCTCCAAGAAAACATACAAAATTGATATAGAAGTTATGACAGATATTACAAAAACAGTAATTGTTACATAAAAACATTAGTGTGCATTTTTTTTTTCCAGAAGAGGGGTACATAGCCATCTTGGATTGAATGATTTATTAGAATGGAGATGGGGAAAGTGATGGTATCCGCAGATATTGTTAGAAAGTAGGAAGGAAGGTCATCAGGGGCATTAAAGCATGGTTTCAATTTCTGAAGAAGTTTTTATGGTGGAAATAAGAATGGGTTTGATAGAGAAGGGAAAGGATTGGAAAGTGGTAGTATTTGGGGAGGAAGAGATAGGAGGAGGGGGAAATAAAGCTTTGTTGGGGAAGGATGTTGTTAGTTTGCCTATAGAATCAGTAAAGAAGGAGTTAAATTGGGTGGCTAAGGACAGGTTGGAGGCATTCAGATCAGGGCAGGGGTTTTCTTTTTTACCAGGATTGAGGACGGTGGTGATACCATTCCAGAATTTTTTAGGGTTAGTCTTGTGGTTATTTTGAAGTACAGAGAAGTAGGATTTACAGTTGGAAACAAGTTTTTTTTTAGTTTGTTGAGAAGTAGCTTATATTCATTCAGAGTGGTGGGAGCTTTATATTTCTGGTAGTGTTTCCAGGCTTTGTCGCGGAGATGCATGATAATTGTAGTTTCTTTAGTTAACCATGGGACAATGTTACTTTTAATTGTTTTGGTTTTGGAGTGGGCAAAGCTATTTAACAGGTTTATGAATGTTGTAGTGAAGTAGGCAACAGCATTATCTAGGGAAAGATTTTTTAGAGGGCTCAAGTTTATGTGTTCTAGAGAGTTAGAGAAGGTTTCAGGGTTGAAGTTTTTTAGAGAGTGTGTAGAGATGTAACTGTGGGATAGTTGTAAGGAAGAGGGAAGGCAATGAGCGAATGATAGAAGATGATCACTAAGAGAGTCAGGGAGGGTACCACTGTTGGAGATGTAATGGGAGTGAGAAACTAGAATCCAGTCAAGGGTACTACCAGAGGAGTAGTGCTTGGCGGGCCTGGTAGCAGAGTTGATTAGTTGTGAGAAGTTATATAGGTTTTCAGTGTTTTATCTTGTTAGACAGTGTTATACCAGGTATATGGAATGGTTGGGGTAGGTTTAGTAACATAAGTGATGATTGTTGTTATGGTGCAGTAGTGTTGCCATGGTGACATCTGCCAGCAATATCACTGAACAAAAGTTTACTGCTTTATAGTTTAAAAGTTCTTCTGCAATCCTTCCATTTAACAATCTTACATTAAAAAAATCTAAACAGATATCTATTACCACCTGGTATCATGTTACCTTCATTTTTTCATCTGTTTGCCTCCATTTGGAAAATGGTGCTGTACTGTACTGACAATTATTTTTTTTCTGTGTTTTCTTTAAAGCCATATATGCCAACCATCAAGCCTTCTCCAGTGTGTTTTAAGCCCATTTGATCCTGTCTTGTGGGTATCCTCAGTACAGGGATGACAGCCAACTTGAGTGTGTGTCACCCAGACAACCATAAAAGTGGCTTGTGCCACTGCCAGCAAACTGGCAATGGAGATGTTTCTGCAAGGCTTTAACTCTACATACCTGGTTGCTGACATCAGCATCCACATCACCATGGAAAGCCCTTACATCCTCCCCTTATGTGTGGTTGCTTCCAATCACACACTATAAGAAGAACCATCACTAGCTTGGGAGTTTCACGCCCACATCTTCAGGACAGTTTGATGTTGTACGTGCCTCTGTTTGCATGAAGATGATTGGCCGGCTGGATCCATTGCTCCCTCCAGAATTACTAGAATTAGAATCATTTTCAGCTGCTAACTCCCTCCTTCTCCCTCACCTGGCTCTTCAGCTGCTACTTGAACTCAGGTTGTAGGCTCATCATAGTTAAGGCTTTATCCTTCTATGAAAATTGTAGTTATTTGACTCAAAAACATATCATTAATGATATTTTCTGTAACCAAAGAGTTAAATGGGCGGAGTCTCAAGTTCTGGTGGGTAACAACAGGAAGCGAGTGTTTTGTGCTTTCACTGATAACTTGATTCAGAAAGCAGATTTAACAACAGTACAGACTAGCTATAGCATGGGCAGCCACGGTAGTGCAGTGGTTAGTGTTGCCACCTTACAGCAAGAGGCTCTCCGGTTCGATTCTCATCTGGGATGCCTTCAGTGCGGAGTCTACATGTTCTCCCTGTAGTTGCATGGGTTTCCTCCGGGTGCTCTGGTTTCCTCCCACATTCCAAAGACATGCTGTAGGTGGATTGGACACTCTCAATTGGCCCTAGGTGTGAGTGTGTGTGTGCCTTTGGCACTGTAAAACTCCACTGCCAAGCGTTCTGCAGTCCGTTGTTCCACTGTGGCGACCCCTAACCAGGATAAGCTGAAAGAAGATGATGATGATGACAGACCATCTGCATCATAATACAATGTGGCAAGATCAGCAACTGAAAACAAATGGGAGATATCGTCTGCCTTACCCCCTCAAAAACATACAGAAGAAAACACAACAAAATTAACAACTTCAATTTTAACCTTCCAACTAAAACACCAAGAAGCTGTTGGTTATAATAAAATCATCAGTTTCCTTGCAGATAACTTATAACAAAATGTGTTACTTCATTACACACTCCTTGTTGTGAACACCATTGTCTGGTTTTAATAAAAGTGAAATGGCCTCCATTCCAGCACTAAGAAGTTCGGCATCAGGCTCCCTTTTTTATACATGATTTAAACTGTACCAATTTTCCCTTTTCACAGGCAAACTTTCAATCTGTCACTTCGAATACAACTTTAGGTTCCTCCCTCTAACCATTTTATCCTTCATAGCCTTCCCAGTGTACCTGCCTGCAGCAATCATGTTTTTTTTATCATGCTTATGTACACAGTGCAGTGATTGTTATGCAGAGCTTATCAGATTGGATTTGGTGTCACCACTACGGCACCAAGCTAAGGTGAACTAATGATTTATTCATCACATAATCAGCCAGAGCTATGTAGCAAACTCCATGATAGACTGGACTATGAATCTTTTCTCCATGAATCCCAACCAGGCAACATGGCTAAATTTAACAATAGAATTTGCAAGTGTAAAATTATTATTTGCAAATAATAGCAGTGTTTTCACACCTTATGTCATCATTATACTTTAAAACAGAATTCAACATTTTGAAAAATAAGCACAGCTTTGGAGCTGCATATTACATACCTAAAGAATAACAGCATGGTGATAGGAAGCATAAGGCCTACAAAGGCACTTACAAAGCATGCAAGGAAACCACAAAGGACAAAAGCATGAATTTTATGCCTGATAAGCCAGGCACAATTTTGCCTAGTGTCTCACAGTATTTCTGGCATATAGATGCCTGCCAGAATGCTATATAAGCAACAAAGACCTTTTAGTTATTCCTCTAACAGCTCTTAATGTACCATTGATAAATATGCTTCATTCAGTGTATCTGATATATTCACTTCTAGATCATCCTTCTTAAGATTAAATAACTTTATCTGCAATCTCAGAGGTGGCTCGTGCAAGGACAAATGAAAATGTATTGCTGGTGTGCAGGCTCTGTTTCCGGAATACTGCTATACAAAAATAACAGCATACCACAAAAACTCTCAAGCAGTACTCACTTTATTTAATTACAATATTAATTAATGTAATTAATGTAGTTTATTTAATTGTCTATGAACCTATGAAGAAAATCGTGTGCCTTATAATTTTGGTGGTTTATAATTATTTATGCTCTGTTTTCATGAGAACCTTACTACCATGGAATTTCCTGAGTCCTTACAATTTCGCTAATAGTTCCTCTTCCATCATAACATATCAGTTTTATGCATCTGTAAGTGCACTTTTTCAATATAAAAAGTGAACAATATTTAATGTGCTCCAGGGCAAAGTTCACCACTTCACTCTATCCTGGAATGTGATTTCTAACCATTACTTGGAATCCCAATCCAAGTGTGTGTGTGTGTGTGTGTGTGTGTGTGTGTGTGTGTGTGTGTGTGTGTGTGTGTGTGTGTGTGAGAGTGTCTGTATGGAATTGATGACCGATGACAACATCATCAGTGATTTGATAACAAGGATGATGTTCACTATCAGCTTCAGAAACGTAACAGTTCACAGTTGATGCTGTACAACCACAGTGCAAAAAGATTATGATTCAGATTCAATAAAGCCTACTTGGGCCGCTAAAACTATGTGTGCATTGCTCATGGTAGTGCATAAGTCTGTATTCAGTAAGCGACTCTACATGCTGTGTAGAGCCACGAAAACACGGTAAACATTGTGGAACGCTAACTACAGCATAAGCAGCTGAACTGTATGCTAATCAACCAATCCAAGATAGAGGAGCTATTCAACAAGCTGTAAAGCAACCGTGTAGACTCAGTGCTGGTTTTTCCTGCGAATTCCAAAACCTACTGAAATACAGCCACTGAAACTAGGCTACATTGAAAGAATGTTAGGGACTGCTTTTGCTGTTATTCATGTGTGTGTGCAGCAGGCCCATGTGTGTACTGCTGCTGCTAACAGACCAAGGCAAGTAGGTGAAGTGTTTTTAGTCCCCATTTAACTTTTCTTAATCTGCATGATGTGGAAATTATAGAGCACTACAGGGTCCATAGAGACACACTACAGGAACTCTGCAACCTCTGTCATCCTCAACTGAGAGCAAGGGCAAACCAAGGGAACCAGTACCAGTTACAGACACCTTCCAGAGACCAACAGGAGAAATGCTGGGGGCATCACAGGCATCAACATCCAGGATCCTCCATCAGTTCCTGAATGCTAAGTTCCAACATGCCGGTGACCACATATATTTTCCCTGTACTCCTAAAAATATGCAGGAGTTCTACCCTATAACACACTACCCTGAAGTACTGGGTGCCATGGATTGCACACATATAGAAATCAAGGCACCATTCGAGGAACAGGGAAGGGTCTACATAAATAGAAAGGGCTTCCACTCCATTAACTGCCAGGTCATGTGTAATGCTAAGGAAATCATCCTGAATGTGTGTACTGGCAACCCAGGCAGTTATCATGACTCACAGCCATGTTGGCTAACATCAGATGATGTGGCTGAGCTACACCCATGTGGATGCCATCCCCCTCCCAGCAGACATTCCATCAGAGACAATGCTCGTTTCAATGTGTCTTTCATCTGATTCATTGAATCAGCAACACGGTGGAGGCAATCATGCAACCCAAACAATTTCCTTGAAGGCCCTATTGGAACATGCCTGTGCCTCCATCATGACCTGAACCATACGTCAAGTGGCATGGAAAGACACAGCTGAAGCAGGTGGAGGATGGACAGCAGGCCTCCTCCAAGTGACCTGAACAACCCTCCTGCATGGCACCTCACCCACACTTTGACTATGGCCAGAGTCAATAGGCACTGAAGCTGTAGTAACCACAGTATTCTGATAAAGTATCTCACCCTCCAATATCTGAGGGCTCACTGGAATGGGTTTGCATAGGCCTACTGGTTGTGTCCGGTGGAATTACAGGGGATGGTTGAATGTCATTCTCATTGTCAGATTCAATCTCTGCACCCCCCAACTGTGCCTGTGTTTGGCAACATCATCATCAGAGTCTGCCAATACCCTGACATCAGGTGGTAAGAGACCTATACTTCCACTGTCAAGATCACATGTGATAATAAGCAACAAAAACAAGAAAGAAATTAATACCTACACTACTACAGTTTAATATATGCTAACAAACACTGGTGTCATTATCACAGATGGTACAGCAATATACACACAGTTCTGACACCCAACACACACATATGGATAAATGCATATTTGTGTGAAATGCTCATCAGTACTGAAATACAAATGTTTGGCTTACTATGTGCAGATGACTCCATACTTGCTAAGGAGGGTGGTCTTGGAAAAAGTTATGCAAATGTAAGGACACCATCATCACAATAACAATAACACAGGGGGTAAAATGTTTTGGCTTTTATATGTCCATTAACAATACATTTAACTGAAACTTGGATGACACCTCAAACCCATGTGCAATGAACCAGAATGTATCAATCTATAACTAACCCCCCCAAAATTATTAAACCAACTTAAGTATTGCTTTCAATATTTTACTATACAAGAAATATTTAAAAAATTGACACAGATAAGCCTACCTGAAAGCTCCTCCTAGGACATACTTGTCCTGCATGAAACACCACCAATATCAATCACATGCTATTTTGCACTTTCCACTGAGCTCTTTGGATCTCTGACATTGGACAGGAACTCTTCATTTGGTGTCAGTGGTGGCTCTGTAGCAGCCCCCTGGTAGCCTGCTGTCCACAGGCCACTGCAGCTGCTCTCTTCTGGGCCAATGAAATTATGCCAGTGGCCCTATGACACACCTGACCTGATATATATCCTGCTGCATCCTCCCAACATCATTCACATCGTTCACAATCTGGTTCCAAATATGCATTCTTCCAGACATATCCCCGACATTCTCTCTCAAACAGAAAGGCATTGTGTTTCCGAAATGCTTGGATAATCACATCATTTTTGGGTTTACTGAAGAGGGGTTTGCTGGGATTGGGATGCTTGAGTGCCAAAGTCCTAGGTGACATAAAACATAAAATAAGTATATCACATAAATAAAAGTCCTGCTTAGATATAACACATATTATTAGGTTTTTCAATATTACCCACTGAAGAAACAAAAATCTTTCAAGTTATTCAAATATAAAAAAAAAGTTATGTGGTTGTAACATATCACAGTCACACACAAACCAATGTTTGATCCAAAACAAGTTTGGTTATGGCAACACAGAGATGAAACTTGGCTTGGCCACCACCAAAACAACAGACAAATTACATTTCTGCACTAAACAAAGGAATAAAACATCACTGAATTGTTATAAGTGATATCAAACAAACCGTCCCCAAAACATGTGTATACATTTACCACATAACATTCATTTTTATGCAATTACCAGTCACTTCTACCTGTGGCCTACCCTAGAGGTGCCTATGGACCATCCTATAAGGCTAACACCCCTGACTCATTGACAATACAGGACAATTATATTTCACTGAAATAACAACAGAAGAGTGTAATGAGAAACAGTTGTAACATTAACACTTGTGATAAAAATTAAATGCGGAGGGGGGTCTGAAAAAGTAAAATGCCCTGATAAAATGCCTATGTCATCAGTAAACTTCTAAGAAGTGCATACAGATAAAAGTAACATTTGTCAATGCATGTATATATAAAAATATTTTACATAGTGACATGCTAGCATATCCAGTATATAACTAAAAAATGAAACCAGACCTTATGAAGATCAATAGTCTTCTGTGCAGATAAATCCAAAGTAATAGCAGTCTTCTTCTGTGTTATCCACATAAAAAAGTCTCCTCACCTTCCAGTTCCTTAGCTACACAGTTATCTTTTTATAGTGTAGATTCAGGCCTGTGAACACGGTGAAGATGTAAATGAGATGTGAACTCATTAGAATTGCTGAATCCCAAATTCTTGGCTCCATGTATCTGATGTAAACATAGTACAGGCACTCTTTCAGTGTTTGTTGCTAATGGATTCCAACTGTGAATGATTACTGGTAGGGAGAAGGAAAATACAACAGCAGTTCAGACTCCCTTACCTCCAGAGGATGTCAGCCAGGTTAGACTTACAAAGTGTAGAAGTAATTGTATCAAGGTTTTAAATGTAAGCAACATACATTTCACACTTTCTGTTCAGTAACATCCACCCTACCCTACATTTGTTGAAAACTGTATATTATTGGCATTTAATATTCTCACACATTTTAAGGAGAATGATACAAAGTGCCTTACATACTGCATGCTTCAGATAAGAGACTAATGAACACCACACAGAGATAGACAGAGCAGCATTTCTGCAAATAAAAGTCATAAATGTTTGTGTGATCACTTACTGCACTACATCTGAAATTAATACATGTGGAAACAACTCAGAAGTGTACAAGTGCCATATATCTTGTTAATACTATGGATGATTTTGGACTTGCTTGTATGCACAATGATTTTCATTCTCTGCTGCAAAGAGTAATAAGACACCCTTAATGTGTTTTGAAGGTCTGAGAGTTCAAATACAGACTTGTGTAAAAATCGTTAATGTGTACTAGCATATATTGTAGTGTTGTTTATTTTATAAATTTCTATTTTTTATTGTTTTTTTTTTAATGCCAGTACTTGTACGGTGCAAAGCTTAGCACAAACAAGGGAAATGGGTAAACACAATAAATGTCATGTAATGTACTTTTTTGACAACCAATACATCAACTACACCTGTGAGTTACCTGTATGTGTAGCACATCAACTAAACATGTTTATACACAGCATATACTGTCAGTAGATCATGGTTCAAATCCCACCGTTGTCATTTAAGGATGAAACCTAATAAACACTGCTCACAAGGCTAAATCAAGTTTAGCTTTGCTTGTCTCATTTGCACAATGAAACTTGGACTAATGGAATAAAACGTTTTGTCTCTTATGCATAGGTTTGAATCCCATATTGTAAAAAATCAGTTTTATCTGTGTATAAAGCCAAACTAAAAATGTGTCAGGTCATGAAATTTATGCACCCAGTACATGTCTACCAAGGTAAAGCACCTAATAATTACAGTAGCATACAACCCTCAAACTTATGCCAAGTGTCAGATTAGCCTTCCACTTTCAAAAATTGCTTTCCTTTCTCTTTGGCCCTATTGCTCTCCACTTAATGTTTCACAAATGTGGTTGGCATCGTTGTTTGGGTTTGTGCACTACCAGTAAATGCAATAACAGATATTGGCAGGAAATCATTCTTAGTTATTGCTGTTCTCCCTGGTTGGGCATGTCTGGTGGTAGAAGGGAAGGTGCTCAATTTAGGGTGCAGAGGTGGGGTGTTGTTGATTCCAGAATCTTCAATGGACTCCTTGTAAAATGCCACAGCAGAAGGCTTTTGCTGGGGGACTATACCAGCTCTCAGAACAAGTCTGAGGCTTGGAATAGTCTGGTCAACACTGTCTCCAGTGTGACTGGCATTCCACACAATGGGGAACAGTGTAGGCATCACTTTTATGACCTGAAAAGGTGCAAGAGGGATACACTCAACCTGTAGCTGGATGAGTTCAGGACTGGTAGCATCCCACAGTTATGTCAGTATACTGATAAAGATAATTTATAGTAGATAGAAAGCTGCATATAGGCAAGATTGGTATGCATAATGCTCCTCTCTTGTTCTCTTCTCTTTATTCCACAGCAAATGTAGCGATTATGGCAAATAGAGTGGCCCATGCTGAGCATCTACATAGACTTAGGGGAGCAAATGGTATGTATGCAGCAAAACTAAAGCACTATTTTAGCTTTTAAATGTATTTCTTTTTTATACAGTTGTAGCAAAGTAAGCATGCCTATTCTTACTGTAAAAACAAACATGCATGCTTCAGTCTGTAGCACAAGCCAACTGTAGGAGTCAAGTCTAAGACTGTAGTCAGATGCTCTGGGTTCAACTACCACAAGTAACAAATGTAAATAGTAAAATCTTTTAAAAATATTACATAAATTAATTTCTACACAAGTGGCATAAATGCCTTTCTGTTAACTTAGTGTGTATGATTAGACCAAGCATATGTGCAATATATGCACATTGCAAGGATTACTTTGAGCAACCCTTACTTATAGTTTGTAGTTGTTAAGAAGTATACTTAAATGTAAAATAAAATACTGTATTATTGTTATAATGCATTATTTGTCACACAAGATGGTACTAATTTTATCTCTTTTTTTCTCACCCCAACCCTTATCTCTCTCTCTCTTTTTCTATGTGCTGTCAAAACATTTCCATGTCATCCACCTCTGACAAATCACAAAATGCTTTACAGAACAGGGAGGTAGGCCAACCCCAATGACTCAGTCTACCCCCACTCCACCGGCTCAGGCACTGACGCCCAGCACATCTGGGACCCAACCTGGCTGTACTGCCTCTGCTGCCCCTGCACTACATGCTCACTCAGGTAGCACTACCCCAGCAGCTCGTGCTGTGGTACCCTCCAGGAATACTGGCAGAGGTGGGGATTTTATCCCCGCCAGGAGATGCCAGGGTTGGTGCATATGGTTGTGCACTGCACCATTGGTGCATGCCTATGCTGGATGGAGAGGCTGCTCTCCATTATGGTCCATAAGAGAAGATATCAAGCACTCCAACAGCCAGTGGAGTAAGGGGATGGTGCTGACAGTCCTGTTGGTGAGGATTAGATTCTCACTGTCCCCATGTTTGATAGGTATGGGCATCTGTTGTCCCCTCCCTAACCCCAATCATGGTGTCCCCCAATCATTTGTGTCCTCGCCATCCCTGTGTCTTCTCTTGTTTGTCCTGTTTATTTGCAGCTGCTTCCTCACCTACCTTACTTACCTGACCCAGAAATACCTATGTCCCTTATCCAACATTTTTCTCTTACTGAAGTAAAATTAAAAAAATGGGCACCTGTCCTGCAAAAAAATAAAATTGTCCCATACATAGCTCTTCACTTTGCACATGTCTTCTTGACACACTTGATTCAGTCCAATTGGCTATTGAACATGGTTGCATTGTTGTCACCCCTCTTTGCTGAGGTGACAGTTCAAATTTATTTATTTATTTTACTTTATTTCATTTTATTTTACATTTGTTTACCGGGAAAGTCTGACTGGACAAAATATCATTTTTCAGCAGAGGCTGGGGAGAAAAGATCCACGTTTATAAATAACAGTACAATATATATAAAAGTACAGATAGAAATGTTGATTCAATCTCAAATACAAGCACAACATAAAAAAAAACATGTTATACATTTCACTAATACAATTATATAGTCTAGGGAAAGCAGTAAAAACGTGCATTACGCATGTGCAGACACTTTGCCATTGATCGCACAGACGAGCTGCTCAATATTGTGCTATGGAAAGTGCACAATAGCATGTATTACTTATGTTTACTGTGCATTTAATTTTCACCCCATGAAAGTACATGTAAAAACACAAACAAAGGGAAGGCACTTTTTAAGGAAAGAGCACATATTTACACTGCAGCAATCTGTTATCTCCACCTGTGCACTTCAAACTTTGTATCTCAGTACTTGTTCACAGATATATCAACTACACAGAAATAAATAAATGCTTTCTTATATACCATGCACATCTTAATGACAACATACATTCAGGATTTTCCAGTACTTGTAGTAATGTAGACTACTATTTGCAAATAGTTTGCAAATCTGTCTTTTTAAGGTATACCTGCACATTGGAAACATAACAACAAATGCTACACTTTGCACACTCATCAATGTAGTAACATGCAGATCTTTAATATATTGACAGTTGTACATGGCTAGCTATCCATTTCAGACAGGCCTTCCAACATCTTCTGTCAAACATCCAGTGATGATGTAATCCACTATAAATTGGCCTGCTGTCTTGTAAAAGTCAGACTTGTACAGTGGTGCCTGCATTAAATACTGAGTTATCCAGTCTATGTACTTGGATAGATAGGGGTTCAGTTCTCACTGTAGTCAACTGGTGTGTGTGTGTGTGTGTGTGTGTGTGTGTGTGTGTGTGTGTGTGTGTGTGTGTGTGTGTGTACTTGCTTGACATTAGAGGGAGCATTTTACACCACCATGCGAGATACAAAATCAGACTGCTGATGTTATCACTTATAAAGTGTTGTCTGACACTCTCCAAGTCAGACTTGTGCTATGGTGCTTGTGTTAAATACAGAGTTAGCTTGTGTTAAGTACTGTGCTGTGAAAATAGGTAGTTTTAGAATGATATGTGAGTCCACATTATTTGCAACACTCCTCAAAACATTTTGCTAGAGTGTACAATAATTATGTTATCCTGTGTAACATGCACTCTGACAGTATTCAAGACAAATAAACCAACCAAACGAGACTGGAAAGCTGCAACAAAATTTATTCCGGTACCTCAACTGAGTGTCTTCAAAGGAATAAAACATTCAACTTTTTTGCAGCTTATATATTAAACATAACACCAATTACATAATTAATCAATTACACAATAAAGTGATCTAAAATTCTGAAATTGTGTTCTATCAAGACAGTACTTGAGTTGTCTTCTATAGTATGAAGTATCCTTTCTCCCTCATTTTGGAGTTCAGGAAAAAACACAGGAAGATGGATCATTTGATTTAAAGTTAACACTCTTTGACTAAAGTTTTTTTTTGTTTTTTGTTTTTTTACAGCAATGACTTCCCATGTATGCTTGTTAATATCCAAGGGGTTGGCTTGCTATATACCTTTGCGATTTGAGATGCTTGCTACTGTTTTGCACGATGCGATCAGTTAGTACTACCCCCTTGGTGTCCAGCATCTCCATGTAATCTGTTGTCGAGAATCACACTGTGGCGAATGTATGAGTTGTTACACATGAATGACAACTAAAAACCATCAGGCATAAGCTTTATCCCTCCCCAGCTGAGCACTTGTGTTAAATTTGACTTACTGAGGTTGTAGTCATGGTTTTATTCCTCTGTGTCACCAGAGCTGAAGACTGCAAATGCTATTGAAAAGTAATTGGGTGATGGAAGTTTAAAAACCTGTCAAATCTCAACCACAGGCAAAGAAATGTTCACCCTTATCCCTTAAAAAATCTCCTAGTGATTGGAAGTGAGCTGGTCAGTAGTTAGTATAATATTAGATGGAAATGCATTGTGAAGTATCACAGAAAATTGTTTTGAGATAATCTTTGCAAAGCTTAACAGTACACATTAATTTTATGCCAGCAGAGTAGGGACTTTGTGCTCTTGTAAGTTAGAGGCAATAGCCAGAACAGAGAAGTTTGAGTAAGTGTGTAGTGCCCCTTTTACTGAGCAGGGAAAACCCTACTTTTAAGGAGAGGCAGTAATCTTCCTTCCCTTTACTGGATAGGGATTCAAATGGGTATGCAATTGCAATGTAAAAACATTTTATAAGCAGCATTAGTTGAAGCATTTTTTAAAGTAAGGAGGGGTATACTCAGCCATAGAAATGAGGATATCTAATCATATGTCCTTTATGAGTTAGGAACCTGCATGCCCCATAGTCCAGTGGCCCCCAACTACCGGGCTGCGGACCGGTACCGAGCCATGGATCATTTGGTATTGGGCCCCAAGGCACAAGAGTGAAACAAAACGTAAGTGTGTATATGTATGTATGTGTGTGAGTATGTTTGTGTCTGTCTGCATGTGTGAGTGAATGCGTGCATGGAAGTAGAATGTATGTGTGTATGAAAGAAGAGACTGTGTATGAGAGTGAGCAGCAAGATCGATTGAGCCATTATTTTAGACTTGCCATGCAGCGCTTTTGTTGTTTAGCAAGTGTAAAATAAGTCACGGAAACCGAAAAAAGTGTGTTTCTGTCTGCATGTGAGTGAATGCATGCATGAAAGCAAAAGACTGTGTTTGTGTGTGAATGTCTGCATGTCAGTGAAAGTGAGAGCAAGCGAGCTGTTATTTTACACTTGCTAAGCAACTCTTTTGCTGTTTAGCAAGTGTAAAATAAAAAATGTAAGCCTTCTGCCTCCTTCTTTTACCCTTTAAGCTAATTTCCTCTCTCTGCTAATAACATTTCTTAATAATTAAAACTTCTATTCCTACACTTGGACCATGATTTTAAACAATTCTTCACTGTTATTATCAATTTATGTAATATTATTACCAAATTGTTTTATGTGTTATTACTTTATTTAATGTGCTACCTCTATCATTTACACTCTGTACTGTTTGTGTATAATTTTTCTTTGTATGTAATTACACGTGGAGCTTTTCTCCCCGGGCCTCCACTGAAAATGGGCTCATTTCAGGCCCAGTGGACTTTCCTGGTAAACAAATGCAATAAATAAATAAATAAAATGAAATACCACTTTACAATAAAAGAAGGATTAGTTCTCAAAGAAACCCTGTCTCTATGGAAAATGATATAAGGTTGACCCACCATAAGAGCTTGCAATGCAAATATTCTTCCTGCAGATGTCAGACAACCAGTGAAACTGTTTTCCATGTTAAGAGCTTCAAGTCAGCCAGATGAACTGAGCAAGGTTTTAGCTTCTCTAACACAAAATTAAGATCCCAGGGAAATGCCACTGGTCTTTTATGCAATACTCCTTTC
Organism: Protopterus annectens; assembly: GCF_019279795.1. NCBI lineage: Eukaryota > Metazoa > Chordata > Ceratodontiformes > Protopteridae > Protopterus > Protopterus annectens. The sequence goes on along the minus strand of NC_056725.1, from coordinate 701,060,651 downwards.
AAAGATATTAACATAAGAATGGCTTGAAAGAGGAAGATCCATGGGCAGACACTATGAAATGTCTGACAAAGGAACATTGACAGAGGAATAAGACAGGCCAAAAAAGGTAAGTATCTCACACAAATATTGAAAAAACCGAGAAACACTAGAAACACTTTTCATTTGTTTATATATAATTTTCTAGTGGCATGTTTTCTTGCCTCCATTAGTAACAGCTGAACATCATCAGTAAACAGGTGTCTAAAGGGTATTAAGAAACTATCATCCAGGCAGTTAACTGAAGTTGTTTGGGGTCATATGTATGAAACACCCATGTTCTTGTGTGAGTAGATCCAGTCTGTGAGGAAGCCTTTTGTAACTCCCTGGCCAGTTCCAAAAGAAGGTAGAACCACTGTTGCCTGCTCCAGAAGGGAGTCACCACAATAATCTTGGCAGATTCCTTCTGAATTGTCAAAAGTTCTCTGAAAATCAGTGGAAAGGGTGAAAAAACATACAAGAACATTCCTGTCCAATGAAAGAAAAGGAATCTGTCTTTCACACTTTCTTGCATGGAGTCCTAGAGCAGAACTTTTCCAGCTGATTGTTGAGAGAGGACTCACGAAGGTCTGCTTGAGGAACTCCCCACAGATGACCCCCTGATCTAGTTTCCTTTCATGAGGGTCTGCCTTTGTCCTGTTCAGCTTGTCTGCCACACAGTTTTGCTCTGACAGAATTTAGGATGCCTGTAGAGTCTGATTGTGCTATAAAGCTATATCCCATATTAATGTGGTTAGTCTGCATGGTGGGGGTGGGGGCTAAAATCTGGTTCCTCCTTGCTTGTTTAGCTAGCACATCACTGTGGTATTCTCTGTAACAACTTGAAATGGTCTTGGGGACCAAAGTTGATTCAGAAAGCCGAGTGCTTTGATAAGAGTGAGCATTTATTTTATGTTTATCAACTTGTGTTTGTCTCTGTTGTCGTATTTACCGTTCACTTTTATCCCCCTTAACACTGCTCCCCAAGCAAAGTCTATGGTGTCTATGTTCACTGACTTCTTTGGGGCAGGAAGGGGTAAGGAGAGACCTGGATTCCAGGATATTTGATGTCTCCACCAAGTGATTTTTCTGCTGACAAATTCCAGAACTAGAATCTAAAAAAATAATGGGTGTTGATGCTTCGACCAAAGAGACTTCAGATACCATTGTATCTTTCTCATGTGGCGTCTTGCCAGAAGTATCATGAGAATCATAGATGCCACATGACCCAGAATCCTCAGGTATTTCCCTCGCAGTGACTGAGGTCTGAGGGGAAAACCCATGAAATAGATCTAAATATGCATCTATTTTTTTCCTGCGGAATAAAAGCTGTTGGAACCAAGGTAACTAGCAGACACGCCAGGAATACAATACTGTGTGAAGGAGTCAAAAAATACTTTTGAATGTTCTCTTGGAATCTCAGCCTGTGTAGGAGATCTTTCACCAAAGTGAGAGATTCCTGGCATGTTGAAAAAGACTGCAAAGATAAGCAAGTCATCTAAATATGGAAAATATGGATACCCTGTAGTCTGCAATGAAGTATAACTGGAATGAGACACTTTGAGTACTCTTGGAACAGTGAATAGCCCGGAGGATAAGGCAGAGAACTGATAATTGGATCCAGACACACAAAACCTGAAGAAATGCTTGAAGTTTGGGTGAAGTGGAATGTGATGATAAGCATCTTTTAAATCTACAATTACTAAAAAATCAAATGAGGAAGACGGGACGACATGTTAAGCGAAAGCATTTTGAACTTGGGCACTATCACATTTATTTTATTTATTTATTTCAGTTTAGTGACTGGGGAAGTCCACTGGGCCAAGAAGAGCCCGTTTTCAGTGGAGGCCCAGGGAGAAAAACTCCACTGACAATAACGAACATGCATATCAAGCAGACTATATACCACATGCTGAGAGTACAATCAAGCATACATGAAGAGAGAAAATTGTAAACAGAGTAGCTGTAGTGACAGCGGAAATCATTCTACAGTCATATTGTACCTTATTAAAACATTACAAAAGTAAGGATTTCTATTTTACAAATTAAAATGAGTGCAGAAAGGCATTAATAAATATGCATATCAAGCATAGTATATACTTCATGCTGAGGGTTAACTGCTGTGACTAAGTACATATGAAGAAATGCATTTATTTACAGAGTAGCTGTAGTGACAGTGAACAATCATCCATGTAAAGAATCAATTCTACATTCAGGCTATCCTTTATTGAGTACATTTACAGAAATAAGAATTTCAACATTTCATAAATTTAAATCTCTAACATAATGAAAATGGGAGCAGAAAAGCAGTATTTGTAGAGTTTAGTAAATTAGAAGAATGCAGTATTTGTAGAGTTCAGAAAATTAGAAGAATGCAGTATTTGTAGAGTTTAGTAAATTAGAAGAATGCAGTATTTGTAGAGTTTAGTAAATTAGACGAATGCAGTATTTGTAGAGTTTAGTAAATTAGAAGAATGGTGGCCGTTAGTAATAAGCAGAACTGGAGACTTGGAAGTAGGAGTCATTGAGAGAGAGTGTAACGGTTAAAATAAATGTTTGAGGAGGGGCTTGTGTAGAAGCAGAGCAGCGGCATATCCATTTTGAGGATAGGTAGGAGTATAGGAGGGGCTTGAAGTTAGTGTGGTTTGGAGTATTTCGAAGGGAGGGGGGAGTGAGTTCCATAGTCTGGTATAATATGATAGCAGAAGGTGGCCAGGGAGCCGGGAAGGTTTGTGAATTTGTTTTTTTGATTTTCTGATTGGAGTGAGCAGTTTGGAATATAGGGGGTTAAGGCGGTGGAGAAAGTGGGGCAGTTGGATGGTCTGAAGATGAGTTTATGGGCAGTGGTGAGTTTAAGAAAGTACAGGTAGTTAGGTAGCTCTACCAATTGTAGAGGCTGGAGGGAGAAGCAATGGTGGCAAATTTGCTGATTTTATTGCGGTAGGATTCCAGTTTGGATTGTAAGCTGAGATGGAGGCTGGTGAGCAGGGGAGAGACGTTTATGAGAGAGGGGAGAAGGTAGGAGGAGGCTAAGCTCTTTCTACATACTAGTTTAAGAAAGAAAAGGGTGCAAAAGTGTTCTCCAGGCATTTTGTTTTGGTACCAGAAAACATTCTTTAATAAAAATATTTTCCCAACTTGGAAGTAGGACAGGAGGTACAAGAAAGGTCTGGTTTGGTGGATGTGGACTAATTTCCTCAAAGGAATGAAGATTCAGACATTCTGAAAGGAATTAGGGACTGCCAGGGAAGGGAGACAAGGAATCGTACGTAGTCATTTGGTCTGATTTGACTGTTCTTTTATTCTAAAGGGTTTCTGATTTCCTTTTGGAACCTCCTTGACATTGTTTTTTTAAATGTCTGCTTCCCAGCATTTTGCTGAGACTATTTATTTTTTATAGCCAAAACTGGATGGGAGCAGAAAATCCATTGGAAAAGGGCTGAAAACTCTGAGAGATTCCCTGTATAAGCTTAACATTATCATCACATTTTTGATAACCTATGGGGCATAGGGTCCAGAAACTAAATCTCTATCCAAAGGAGAATTTAAAAATCTCAATTTTTTGGGAGGTTTTGAGAATGCAGCCAGGCAAATGTCCTCAACACAGTACCAGTGGCAACAGCCCTAGTTGTAGTATCTTTAGAACCATAAACACACTTTAAACAATGTATAGTGACTTAGAATGTGAAGAAACTAAACAACATAAAGCAGACTTTTCCTGACAGGAGGGAACTGCAGATAAAACAGTCCTCATACTTTCACAATCAGTCAGAATAAACTTTAACAAATGAACCTGAAAATTCAAAATTCTAAAAATTAAAGTTGCAGATGCAACTTAGGAATTATTTTATACCATCCTTGTCAGAAGGGGAAAGATTAAAATTAACAGAATGCTTGGCAACAGTTTGATTCACTAATACTACTGCATTTGGGTCAAGTCTGGGATGAATGTATAAAAAATTGACAGACTGAGGGACTTTGTGCATTCTAGCTGCTCTCTTAGATGCACCAGGCTGGTTATCAGGGGAAACAAGCCACAGGCTGTGACACACGCATCCTTCAATGCTGACATGAGAAGGAACAGGTTCTGGGAATTCCATTTGGAAAAGTTCATAGCATTTTCGAGGAACTGAAAAACTTCTGTATTTTTACTGAAAACACTGGCACATTCTGGAAGCAGTCACAGAGAAAGAAAACCTTGACATGGAGATTGGGAGAACGCTCTCAAATAAGTCTGGAATTTGAGGAGAAAAACCTGTAATTGTCCAACCTCATTCCTTATCAGATTCAATGTCTGGAATCTGTTCAGGAAAAGAGGAATCTCTTTTTCTTTTAACATAAACCACCTGATAAGACATGATAACCAGTACAAGACCCTGAGTCAGACTTAATAATCTACTCCTGTCCAGTGAAATGGGTACAGTTGAAAATACATGTTTAGTTTTCTGTTTCATTTTGACCAGAAAGTTGTGTCAAACAGGATCACTAATTGCAACAGCTTCCCTAGAGATGGGCACAACATACTAAGAAGGTGCACCTTCCATGCCCCTTTTCCCAAAACTAACAAATTGGCTTTTCCTTGCCCACTGAGGGGGCCTGAACCCTCGGTCCGTAACGGCTGTATAGACAACACCACAGGGATCTGGGAAAAAAGATGAGTGGCCTAAGTAACTAGCTTTGGCCACAGTAGGGTCATCCACTTACAGCTAAGGCAAATTTCTAGCCTGCTGTGGTGGCAAAGGCTATTTTGTTAGCATATTCTTTTTTGTGGCTGGAAGAAGGACTAATCGTGGGACCAGTAGTTTGTTCCATGCCCATACCTTTCAACCTCTTAGAGCAAGAAAACTGGACAAAATCATAAATAATGGGGAGACAAAAGCCCAAAAATAGGGATTTTTTTTAAATATTGCTCTTACAAACTTAGAAAGTTGAAAGAATAAAATGTGCATGAGAATGAATTTTCTGAATGGTATGAAGTCTGAAACTCAAATGTCTATCATTATTTTCTGACTTCAGTCTTCAATGATTTGTCAGAAAACCACAATGTCATGAGAAACAGACCAAAAATATGAGACAAAAATCTGGACATTCTGCAAAAATCTGTACAGTTGAGATGTGTGTCCATGGTCAAGTTGAAAGTGGTGATTCTTTCCTGGGGAAAGAAAGCAGCACAAGCTGGTATAATTTTAAAAACAGTAAAAAGTAACTTTTCCCAGTAAAAACAGAGTAAATTTCCACTCAAATATACTTTACTGACCAAAAAAAGTAATTTAAACTCAGTTTCTATGCAGAAAACATGTTTTAGAATGTTTACATTAACTTTTAAACTGTCAGAAACAAAAGTGTACTCCTATTTCAAAGTACTGTTACATCATGTGACAGTCAATAAAAACACATATTCCTAGCTTAAAAGTAAGGTAAAACATTGAGAATAATATGTGAAAGTTTTTTTCCCCCAAAAGGGAACTTATCTGCCCACATATGGAACAGCTCAAGCTGACTGTCGATCCTAGAAAGTCCACACAGGAGCGCACTATTTGGCAGCAGGAAAGCTTTGAAGGACTTGCCATCCAAACCTGTCTTTTAATCAGCTTAGCTAAAACTGACTAATGGTTTTGGCTCACAGAATGTGCCCTGAAGCTTAGGAAGATAGGTGGCTGTTATATCCTATGCAGGATATAAATAACTCATATAGCTTAGGCTAATGCAGCAGTGATCAATATGAAGAACATCAATGGCTGTGAATTTTTACATTTCATGTTTAATATTAGCACCCAGTCAGTAAAGTTCTTGGATATAAAGATGTACTGATGCTAGCAGACAATACATTTCCCCTCTAATTTGTACAGAAAGTCAACTATTGGAAGTATTTACACTTACATAACATTTGGCAAGCTCCCAGTACCATAACAGATGTTTTCCTATCTCAGTTCAATTAAAACATTTAAGAAGAAATAATTATATTTAATGACTTCAGCATCAGTTGTTCTATGGCGATTGGTAAACAATACTGCACATCTCAAACTGTTTGGTTGCACTCAACACATTCATACAACATGAATAGACAGCATCCATAGGGGAAAACAAATAAATGGCACCCTTGAGTGGATCTTTTTTTTTCTGTTCCTAGGTTCATAAGTTCATAGGAGGTTACTAGCCTAATGGCCCTAGGGCCCTTACAAACCAAGCTAAGTTAAACCCTTTTTCCCTTAAGGGTCTAGGGATATGGTCTATGTTATGAGCAGATCAAAATTAGCACCAACTGCCCCTATTCAGGAGAGACAAAGGTGAAATCCCTGGGATGAATTTGCAGTTTCCCATCCAATCATCCAGGATATGCTTAAAAATGTTAACGAGGAGCTCTGTTTAGCCTGTATTGGAAGTTTATTCCAGAGGAGAGGCAACCTCTGAGAGACATATCTGTCTCTCCAGCAAGTCCTGCTGATGTCATATGCTAGGTTAAGGTCCTTAGAGTGAGTGAATCATGTACCCTTTTACTTATGAATGTGCAGCATTTCCATTAAGGCAGGATCAGAGGTTGATCTGTATGCAAGGCACAGGTCGCCTCTGAGTATTCAATATGATACAGAGTATAGTGACAGTGATTTCAGTCTGTCCATGTAAGACACTGAATTTTCTTTATGAGGAACCTTTGACGTCTCTCCAGTTGCTGCAGGTGCCTGTTTACGTACATACCAAAGTGAGCATTGTACTCTATTATTGGCCTGATGAGGGAAGAGTACAATGGGCTTATAACCTCTTTTGTTCTGGATGCTATGCCCTTGCTTATGAGGTGAGCAATGTAGAAGGCCTTCCTTACCACCATGGAGACATGGTGATGAAAAGTAAGGTCGCTGTAAACCAAATCTGTCACCACTGACTTAGAACTTAGGGTGTTGTTATTAATATGGTAATCTGCAAGGACATCACCTTTACCAAAGGGGATGATAATGCATTTTTTTGCATTGAGTTTAAGAACATAACTTTGGCACCAATCTTTGGTTTGTGTAAGTCCTTCTTGTGGAATGTAGAATGTTGACATAATTTGGGGACAGTGACTGCTCCCAGTTTGCAGGCATCAGCAAACTTTGTCAGCCACAAATCTTTTGTTTTTACCCATACGTCTGAGAAGAAGATTCCAAGCAACAGGGGCCCCAGTACTGATCCTTGTGGTGTTCTGGGTCTGCTGGTGCAGGTGGATTCCCCTATTTTGACTGTATGTGTTCCGCTGGTGAGCCAGTTGGCAACCCACCTGACAATATATGGGTTGACCCCCAGCTGGGTGAGTTTTTCAGTGATGCCTGAGTGGAGTATTGTGCCAAAGGCTTTGGCCAAGTCTAGGTAAACCATTTGCATAGATTTGCCTTCATCCAGGGTTTTGGTGACAGCCATGAAGAAGTCTACCAGGTTCAACAGGCAGGATCTCCCTTTAACAAAACCAAACTGGGTCAGGTAAAGTGTTTGAAGGTTTCCTACGTCCTTGTTGATAAGGTCCATGATGATTCTGTCCATGGCCTTGCAGATAAGCCTTGTTAGGCTTAAGGGTCTATAGTTCACAGGGTGGGTGGATATACCCCCTTTGTGCAAGGGGATGACTGTAGCTGTTTTCCATTCAGCAGGGACAAAACCAGTGCTTAGGCTGTGGTTAAAAAGAGTGTTCAATGGTGTTGCTAACTTGTGTTTTAAACCATTGAGAACATAGCTTGTGATGTTATCAGGTCCCATATCCCATAGAGGCTGTGTTTTTGGTCTTGGAGAGAGCAGTGAAGACCTGCTCTTTAGAGATGCTAGGTGGAGTACACGTGATAGGAATGTTTTGGGGTATATGTGGCGGGTACAGGGGGGAGTTTTCACTGAACCTGTCCATTTGCAGGTTGGCTATTTCCACAGTATATGTGGTACCATTCACTACCAGTTCATTGGAAATCTGGGCTTTTCCTTTAAAGTTTCGGATGTAGCTAAAGAATGCTTTGTGATTATCCTTAGCAAGGGATGCTAATGCAGATTCATAGTTAGGTTTAGAGGACTTTACAAGATGTCTTATTTGCTTGTTCAAGTTGAGAAGGGTGTGCTTCCATTTCTGAGATTGTTCCTTCTTGGTCTTAGACAGCAATTTCTTCCTCTTATTATATAACCTGTTTATGGTGGATGTCCACCAGGCAGTCTTGTTTTTTCTTGAGGATCCTATCATGAATGGCTGAGTCAATACAATTGTATACATGTTTATACAATGCATTGGTGTATATCCCAGTATAGGTGTCCTTGCCGTCAGTGGGGACAGGAGCTTTGACGCTATTAATGCCTTCTTATAAGAGGCTGTAGTTTGCTTTGGAGAAGTTCATAGGTTCATAGGTTAGTACTAGGCTATCAGCCCTAGGGCCTATACAAGCCTAGCCATAAACAATTCCCTGAATATTTCTTCCCACATTATTTACTTTCCTGGACCCCTGTCTAGCAGGGTGACTGACGTGATCCCTGGGGTGAATTTCCTTTCTCCCATCCAATCGTCAAGGTTCCTCTTGAAGAGGTCCAAAGAGGCACTCTGCTTGACATGTATGGGCAATCTATTCCAGAGTCTGGGGAGTCTCTGGGTCAGGAACCTATCCCTCCAACATGTTTTGTTTATTGTGATGACAAGGTTTAGATCCCTGGAGCGTGTAGCTCTGAGGGATTGGGATTTCTTTAAGTGTAGCATGTCCAACAGCTCTGGGTTTGACATGGCCTTGTATGTTAAGCAGAGATCGCCTCTGAGTAGACGATATGCGACAGAGTATAGCTGGAGTTTTTTAAGGCGGTCAGCATAGGGCATCTGCTTTAGGCCTGTGATTCTTTTAGTGAGGTATTTCTGAGGCCTTTCCAGTTGTTGCAGATGTCTTGAGAGGTACATACCAAATGGGGCATTGTATTCTATAATGGATCTAATGAGGGATGAGTACAGTGGGACAATGACCTCCTTTTTTCTGGATGAAAAGCCCTTCGTGATGAGGTGTGCCACATAGAAGGATTTCCTGACTGTTGTGGCGATGTGGTTATCGAAGGTGAGACCACTGTCCACCTGTGCCCCTAAGTCTCTTATCACACTTTCTGTGTTTAGTGTACTGCCACCTATATGGTAATTCATGGATACATGTTTTTTCCCAAAGGGATAACAATACATTTCTTGGCATTGAGCTTGAGCCCATGGCTCTGGCACCAAGCATCTGTTTCTGTAAGGCCCTTTTGTAGAGTATCCACATCATTTGGGGATTCAGTAATGGCTCCCAGTTTGCAGTCATCTGCAAACTTTGTTAGCCAGAGTCCCTTAGTGTTGACCTGTACTTCAGAGAAGTAGATGCCAAACAAGAGTGGCCCCAGGACTGAACCCTGAGGTACTCCACTTGTCACTTGTCTGGAGCTGGATTTGGAGTCGGCTACTTTTACAGTGTGGGTTCTATCAGTAAGCCATTTAGCAACCCATTGGGTGACATAGGGATTAATGCCCAACTTAGTAAGTTTATCTATGATTCCAGAGTGGGGGATGGTGTCAAAGGCCTTGGCAAGGTCTAGATAGGCTGTGTGGACCACCTTACCCTTGTCCATGGCTCTGAAGACTGATTCAAAGAAGTCAATCATGTTCAGGAGACAAGATCGGCCCTTCACAAACCCAAACTGGGTGGGGTCCAGTGTTTGAAGGTTGCCAATGTCTTTGTTTATAAGTTCAATGATAATACACTCCATGGCCTTGCAGATAAGGCTTGTCAGACTGATGGGACGGTAGTTTCCGGGATCCAAGGTGGATCCCTCCTTGTGGATTGGGATAACTATAGCTCTGCGCCACTCAGTGGGCACGAAACCTGAGGTGAGGCTATGATTAAACATGACACTTAGGTGAGGTGCCAGTTCATATAGTAGTTCATGTAGTACACAGCCTGGGATGTCATCTGGTCCCATGGATGCTGTATTCCTGGCTTTAGAGAGTGCGTTTTGTACCTGTGTGGCCGTTATTACTGGAATTTGGCAATCTTCCGGTATTGAGATGGGCCATTTAGGGGGTGAGAGTGGGGTGAAGTTGGCACTGAATCGATCTGCCAGGATATTGGCAATATCCTTCGGATCAGTATATTTAATGCCATTCTGTTTTAGCTCAGAGCAGATCTGAGCATTGCCATTTAGATTCTTGACATAATTATAGAATGCTTTGTGGTTGTCTTTGGAATCTTTGGCAATTTTATTTTCGTAACTAGCTTTGGAGGATTTTATGAGGCATCTCAGTTTCTTACTGAGGCTAGTAAGGGAGTTTTTTGCATCCTGGGATTTTCCTCTTTTCTGCAAAAGTTTCTTCCTTTTGTTGTAAAGTTTGTTTATGGCAGGGGACCACCAGATTGGCTTCCTTTTTTGGATGAGAGCATTTTGGTTCTATTTGGGATGGCACGATTCATGCATGAGTGGATGTGCTCGTACAGTGCCGTAGTGTAGGATTCAGCAGTTGAACTTTCAGTTCCCGTCTGCATGGGTGTCATGAAGTTTGTCACTTCTGACTTGAGTAGCATGAAGTTGGCTTTAGAGAAGTTTTTATGGTGGTTTCTTTACTGGGGGTGGGGTGGGATGTGGATGTTAAGGGTGATTAGCTTATGGTCAGACCTGACTAACGAGGGGTGACCATAGGTATGGAGCATTGATTTCCCATGTTGGTAATGACCAGGTCTAGGATATTGGAGCCCCTGGTGGGACTATGGATTAGTTGATCCAGGGCGTTGGAATTTATGAATTCCAAGAACCGTTCGCAAAGGTGTTGGGACATGAGTAGTTTTCCCAGTTAATGGCAGGGTAGTTAAAATCACCCAGTATTAGGGTGTTTGGTTCTATCTTAATATTTTCCAGTATGTTTAGAAAGGTGTAGTGAGAATCTTGGGGTATGGTGGGGATCTGTAGCAAGCTACAATTTGGATTGCAGTCTTACCTAGTGTTAGTTGCACTTGGAGAATTTCAGACACATTGTGTTGGCCAACTAGCCTGGTGGTGTGAATATCCTTGGTGAATATTGACACTCCTCCACCTTTAGTGTTTCGGTCCTGGTTTGGTGGCGAAAAGTGTGGTAAGAGTTGTAGCCTGGTATTGCAGGGGTGCTCTCTGGAGCCTTGAACCAGGTCTCAGTTACTGCACAGATATCGATGTTCTCCATTTTTAGGAGTGCCTCGAGAGAGTGCATTTTGAGGTTTAGACTTCTAGCATTGAGTAGCATTACCTTCAGATTTTGCATGCTTGTACCTGTTATGGTGGTGGTTTTGTCCTTTGAAGTTTGCCTAAAAAGGCACTATAGGGGTGGCAAGAACCTTAGCCAGTAACCTGAATCCCAGGAGCGACAGGTGCAGACCATCTCTGGCAAAGCATCGTGGTCTGTCAATCATGTCATCCCAGGCAGACAGATACTGGATCCCCTTTGAATGACACCATAAGCTTAGCCAATTGTTGAAGTCAATCATTTTATCCTTATATTGTGGTATCATTCTGGGCGAAGGCAGGATGCTACTCAGGGCTAGGGTCATACCTGCCTGGGCCACATGATCCGAGAGCTCTTCCATGTCTCTTTTCATGTAGTCCAGGGAGGTACGTCTCAAGTCATTCACTCCAACATGGACAATGACAGAGTCATATTTGTACTTGTTGTGGAGTGACTTGAGTGCATGCGTTATGTGGTGGATCCTGGCACCCGACAGGCAGCTGACTGTAACTTTCTCCTTATTCAACCTGGTGAGAGGGACATCAGTGTGCGGACTATAGAGTCACCTATGACTAAAGTGTTAGGTACATTGTCTTGCCTTAGGGGCTGTTGCTGGGTGGCACACTGGTGTTGTGAACTATGTGACACATTGGTTGTGATTGGTGTTTGTTTGCGTTTCAGCTTCAGAGGTCTTTGTTGCTTGGGCAGGTTACAGTTAAGGGCCTCTGCATATGTGGATTTAGTGTTGCTATATGTGGGTGTTGGTGGTGCAGGTTTAGAAGGGCTATGTGTTGCTTGAGGTGTAGTGTGGGTGTTAACCTTCTCCTCTTGACTGTTTAGCACAATCTTGGGTGGAGAGAGCTTTGCTTCCATTTTGGCTATATAAGTGCATCTCTCACAGGTTGTAGTGTTGGGTGGTAGGAGGAGAGGGTTGTCTGTGTACATGAGGCAATTGCTGCATTGCCCCAGTATGCCCAGATTCACCAGGTGGACAGGAGAAATCACTGGAAGCTGACCCTTGGACATGCCTGGTTTGGGGCTTTTTTTTTTGTAAAGTATAGGAGCTGTTTCCTTAGCAAGGTACTTTGCAATTATAGGCTGTTTAGTGCCTACTATTAATTTCTCCTTGTTAACAAGGAGAGTGCAGTGTTTGTATGAGTTTAAGGTGTCCTAGTGCTTTCCAGCAGGTATTAGAGAAAGTGCTAGTCACAGGGATGCTTAAAGGTAAGATTGAAAAGAATGCACTCTGCAGTGTGCAGTAGAGAAGTTAGATGTGAAAGTAGGTAACTTGAGTTTTACCTGTTTAAAAAGTTAAGGTTTAGTGGAGAGTTACTATTTTTAAAACAGCAAGATGGACTGAAAGGGGTGGTCACTTTTATATTTTGGTACTATGAAATACTGTAGGATGGCCAATAAATTTAAATAATTGAAGGGGTGGGATTTCAAAAGTGATGGTTTTGTGATTACTCACATAAGCCAGTGAAAGTAGAGAGAAATGAGATATATGGTCAGATTAACATAAGAGGCGGGCAACTAGAAAGACAGTGGTATTTAACAAGACAACTTAAGCCTAATTTCTTCTGAAGGGAGTCGGATGCTATCATTACTTAAAAACAGACTGATTTATGATCAGACTTCACCAGGGAGGGCTGCACACTTTTGGTGGTGTACTGTTCTACCATGTTGGTAAGCACCAAGTCTAGAATGTTTCGGCCCCTTGTTGGGGTGCCAGCTATCTGCTCCAAGGCATTTGAGGTAACAAAGTCCAAGAACCTTTTGGGTGAGTGTGTTTGTACATGTATAATTTACCAAATCTCACAGTAAGACGCTGTCCGGTTCGATTCACAGCTAGAGTGTCTTCTGCGTGGAGACATGCATGAATGGGCGTACCTTCTTTGAAGGTTGTGCATCAGGGCTGGTAACTTGGCATGTAAAAATCAACTACCAGTCATTAGTGGACTGGAGTTCCGCTGTGGCGACCCCTAACCGGGAAAAGCCAAAAGACACAACAATAACAACATGGATGGGTAAGTTAAAGTCACCCATAACCAGGGTGTTTGGTTGTATTTTGAGTGACTCAAGTAGATCCAATTAGGTAGTGTCAATATTATGGTTCATGGAGGGGATCTATAGCTGATGATAACTTGGAGAGGGGTCTTTCCTACAGTTATTTGCACATGGAGTAACTCTGGGGAATCATTCTGTTCAGAGAAACGAACAAAAACCAAGCAGCTGAACTCTCCCAAGGACGATTTATTCATCAACAGTAACGTAAGCGTAGTACAAAACCAAGCTTTCGGTGAGCTCAGTGTCCCACCTTCATCAGACAACTTTTACAAGCCAACCACCTTAGTTTAAATACTAAACAGTTAATTGATTAATTACATTCAATTGTATAAAAACTAATCCAATTAAAAGGGATTTGTGTATATAAACCAATGTTTATCTATATAAATAAATAAACAAATTAATTTATATATATGTATATACACATAACACATATGTCAATTACTGTAAACCTCATCCTAAAAATCATTCTGTTCAACCAATCTTGAGGTATATTTATCTTTGATGAATATTGATACTCCTCCTCCTTTAGTTTTCACTCGTTCATTTTGTGGACTGAACATGTGGAAGGCATTATATTTTAGTATGGCCAGGGTGCTGTCCATGCCCTTGAACCAGGTCTCTGTGACTACACAGATCTCTGCATCTTCCAAGGTGAAGAGTGCTTCCAGTGAGTGCAGTTTCAGATTTAGACTTCTAGCATTTAGCAGCATAACCTTATGGTTGTTTTTTGAGGATATTTTTACATTGGGAAATGTTGTTTTTGTGACATTGTCTAAAAAGGCACTATGGGGGAGGAAAGAGCTTAGCCAGTAGCCAAAAGCCCAGAGGTGACAGGTGGAGACCACCTCTGACAAAGCATCATGGTCTATCAATCATATCATCCCAGGATGACAGGTACTGGATCTCCTTAGAATGACACCAGAAACTAAGCCAATTGTTGAAATCAATCATTTTTTTGTCTGTATTGAGGCATCATCCTAGGTGAAGGCTATGGACATACCCGCATACCCGCCTGGGACACATAATCATACATCTCAGTCATGTTGTCTTCATACAGTCCAGTGAGGTGTATCTCAAGTCATTCATACCAACATGAACTATTACACAAGAAACTAAGCCAATTGTTAAAGTCAAACATTTTTTTGTCTGTATTGAGGCACCATCCTAGGTGAAGGTAGAATGCTGCTTAAGGCTAGGGACATACCCACCTGGGATACATAATCAGAGAGCTCAGTCATGTCTGTCTTCATATAGTCCAGTGAGGTACATCTCAAGTCATTCACACCAACATGGACTATGACAGAGTAATAACAGTGCCTGTTGTAAACAGACTTGAGTGGATGTGTGATGTGGTGATCTTGGCACCCGACATACAGCTGAGCATGACATTTTCCATATCCAGCCTTGTGAGTGGGATATCTGTGTGTCTCACAATGGAGTCATCTCTGACTAAAACATTTGATTTTGTGTTTTGCCTTAGGGGTGTATTTGGTTAGACACTGGTATGTGCATTTGTATGTGCACTGTGATTTGCTGGGGATGTAAGTGAAGTGTGTTTATGTTTGGGAGGTCTCTGATATTTAGTTATACTTCTAATGAGAACCTCTGCATATGTAGGTTTAAGTGTTGTACACGTGGATGGTGCAGGAGGTGAAGTGTGTTAGCTGACAACCTGCTTATCATCTGATCTACAGATATGTGAGTGAGAGAGCCTAGATTCTAGATTCTTAATATAGATGTATCTCTCACGTGACACCCCTGCACTGGCTGAGTAATCACAGAGCCTCAGTCCTCACCACTGACAACAGCTAGGGAGTGTACATACTGGGAGGATGACAGGTACACACAAAGTAAAGTACAATTTCCTTTAAGAGCACAAAGAGATCACAGTCAGTCTGGAGCTGGTTTCTCCCTCTTTCTCCAGATCTCCAATAAGACTCCCCACTGGCACAGCTATAGGGTTAAGGTCTCAGCTGAGAGGCCAAGCCAAGACCTCCAACACCCTCTCTGTTAAACTAGTGCTTCGTGTCCCTGCCCAAGTAGCTCACACACACACACACACACACACACACACACACACACACACACACACACACACACACACACACACACACACACACACACTTTGAGATTTGATTTATATACAAACATGCACACACAGACCTGGGGAAGGCTGGCACAGGTTTACTAGCTATGCCCCCTTCTGCCCAGACTATAAGGTAGTTTACACTGCCACCAACCCCTACTTATCAGCTACTATAAGGCCCTTACAAAGCATGTCCAATCCTACCGTGTAATGTTACTATTATCCAAATGGGAGTCTGACCAAGATTTGTAAGGCTGTTTAGGAGTGCCCTGTACAGTGTCACCAAATATATATGCCGGTACTCTTAGAGCTTAAATTTGCCTCAGAAATATCAGCCACAAAGATAGGTTTAAACACATTTAATAATAAATAAAAAAAGAACAAGACAATACTCAGTCAAGCAACACAGTTACTTCAGAGTTCAAAATCACAGCAAATATTTTAAAACAACATTGCAGGACAGTCTCAAACAAATACAGAAAACATCTAAACTAATCTTTATTGTATTCCTATCTATATCTAAGAGAGATACTATGCCCTAAATCTTACTTACAGACAAGCAAGTGCAGATGATGATGATGAGTGGATGTTCTTGCTAGGTCCAAGACAAAATACAAAATGCACAGTCTCTCTCTAAGAGAGTTCCAAAATTAATATCAAACATTACTGCTGGGACAACTTGGATGACATCATTTTTTATCACCTGACTTCAGTTCCCAGGCTAAACAGAAACTTAACAGAATTTCACATCTCTGTGTTAAAAATACATATCTGTCAGATGTTTGCCAGATGTTGGAAGTTGTAAACAATAAAACACTTTACATTTTAAACCTAGTAATTCCTTTTCTTTCAAGACAACAGAAAAACTTCTAGCACTAAACACTGGGTCTGCTTCTGCATTGAAACTGAGAGATAACATATCTTATTTATGGCTCAGCTATAAAGTAACTTAACCTCAACTATTCTTAAGTTTTGCAAGTTAATCTTCTGTGTTCCAGCAGGGTATGCTGTGGTTACATTCTTGAAGCTCAGTACCTAACATACAGTTCTGTATAAATCATATCAATATTCACAAATGACATATAATTATTTACAAAATTCCAGATAGCTGGGCTGGCAGCGCTGACATCTCACATACTGAATTTGTGTGAATTAGGAGAAGTGGGTTGTCAGTGTACAAGGGCAATTGCTACATTGCCTCAGGATGACCATGTTGATCAGGTTGGCTGGAGAAATGGTGGGAAATTGTCCATTCATGATGCTAGGTGGAGTACTGCAGTCAGTAACAGGGAGGGGACTACAAGGATCAGGTATGGCTAAGGAACAAGAAAAGGTTCTAAACTGCAAGGGGCTTAATGGGTAAGACTTGTGGAGGAACCTCAGAGGCTCAGGTGAGTGTCTAACTGGGCAGTGAAGCACAACAGCTAGAAACCTCCGATGGAGCACAAGCAGTCAACAAAGGGAAAATTATCTATCTAAGAGCTTGTCGTCTATAACTCCCAATGTTTTCTTCCACTGGTTGGTAGTGAGTGGTTATATGGGTGATGTGCACCATGCAAACCCACGCTAATGCGAGTAACAAGTAGCAATAAAATTCAACTGATTTCAAACACTCTAACCAATAGTAGCACACTTCACTGAGCCCTGGGGCCAACAATCACCACTCAGATAGGTCCTTAGCTACATTCTACTCTCACTAGAGTGTATGGGAAGCCCTCTTTTGTGGAAAAAAGCTGGATTAGTGCTCAGAAACTGTAAAAACAGACTCAGTTCAGCAAATCTGAACCAAGTCTATGTTCGGCTAAAAGTGGAGGAAACAGCAAAAATGCAGTAAAAATAACAGTGAGCACAGTAAAATACAATGCAAGAAGTGCAGATCAAGTAAAAATGATACTTATTTTCCAGTAGCAGGCAGTGGATGCTTCAGATAACACAAGAGATTGATTGCTTGTTGCTAACCTGTGTGCAGCTGTGGCAGATAAATGTTAGTCATGCTGAAAGAGTGCCTGGCTGTCAGTGACTACCTTCCTTAATCCCATCTTGAATCACTTAAAAGAAAAAAAGTCAATTAATTTTTACTCGTTCAAAGCTATAGAATTTTTTTTGTATATTTCCAGTTAACACCCATGGCTCCTTTTGGTGTTAAGACCTTTCTTGCATTTTACTTCTTTAACTAAGTGACTTACCAACTAATAGGCAATGTGACAAGGGACAAGATGTAATTGACAATATAACACTAAGATTGTTAATCTAGGATGTCCTGCAGTAAAAGAAATGAATTGCTGTTTGTCACTTATTATTCATATTTTCATATTTATGTTCATATATTCATAATTGACCAACCCACATGCCACTGAGGGGTATGGTGATGCGCTAGGGTGGGAGACAGGAAAATTCAATGTTGATGTCCATTTTCCATTTATATCATAAACTAATATGTGAGATATCGCAGGCTGTTTGTTAGTAATTAGCAATATATCCATATGTACTAAATACTCCAAACAACATGTGATTTAGAAAGTATTGCATGGGATCAGGTGGCACCTTAGATGTTGCTGAAAAAACTGTCATAGATATTTACACTTTAAGTTACACAACTTGAGCAATAATATGTATTATTTATACAGATATTCATCGATCCATCCGTCCATCTGTCCATCCATTCATCCATCCTCAACCCCTTTTTTCCATGTTTGCACATGGGGTCAGGGTGTTACCTTGGTGTGACCAGCATCTCAAGCCAAGGTTTACACCATCGGGTGACTAGCCCTGCTGTAGTACTTCATCCATACCACTCACTTGCACACACACTCGCACCTACGGCCAATTTAGAGTGTTTAATTGTGATCCCCCACCACTGACCCAGTAATCAAAGAGCCTCAATCCTCACAACTAGCACCAGTGGGAGACATACATTGGGAGGATGATAAGTTACATGCACAGTATTTCCAGATGCAGCTCTCTGCATCAATTACAATTTCCCTTAACAGCACAAAGAGACCACAGTCAGTCCGGAGCTGGTTTCTCCCTCTTTCTCCAGATACCCAATATGGCTCCCCACTGGCACAGCTATAGAGCTGAGTTCTTGGCTGAGTGGCCAAGCCAAGGCCTCCAGCACCTTTTCTGTCCAAACAGTGCTTCACACACACACACACACACACACACACACACACACACACACACACACACACACACACACACACACACACACACACACACACACACACACACACACACACACACACACACACACACACACACACACACACACACACACTCTGTGGTTAAATTTATACATTCACACACCTGGGAAAGGATACACACACCTGAGAAAGGCTAGCACAGGTTTATTAGCTATGCCCCTTCTGCCCAGACTATAAGGTAGTTTTCTCCACCACCAGCCATCTCCTTATCAGCTACTTTAAGGCCTTATCAAAGGGGGTCCAATCTTACTATGTAATGTTACTATTAATACAAATGGTAGTTTGACCTAGAGCAAGGCTATTAGGAATGGCCCACAGTGTCACCAAATAAATATGCAAGTACTCTCAGAACTTAAATATGTCTCACAAATATCAGCCACAATGAAAGGTTCAAATATATTTAATATTAAATAATAAAAGAACAAGAAAATACTCAGTATATAATCACAATCACATCAGAGTTCAAAATCACAGGAAATATTTAAAACAACATTGCAGGACAATCTTAAATAAATAAAGAAAAACACCTAAATTAAACTTTGCTGTATTCATGACTGTATCTAAGATAATTACTGTACCCTAATAACTTACTTCAGAGCAAGACAGATGTGATGAGTGGATCTTGATGTTGTCAGGTCAAAAACAAGATACAGAATACTCAGTCTCTCTCAGAGAGTTGTCAAATTATCTTGAATATTTTTGCTGGGATGGCTTGCAGAATGACATCATTTCTTGTCATCTGACTCTATCCCACGTGAAAAACAACCATTGATGCAGCTGGTAGCATTTAGCATATACCTGTGAAAATACATACACAAGGGCTTTTTCTCAGATGTTTGCAGATCCTGGAAGTCATAAAACAATAAAACACTTCTGAGACAATACAGAGAACCTCTAGTTCTAGACATTGTGTCTGTTACTGCATTGAAAATGAAAGATAACATCCTTTTATTACGTGGCCATAAAGTAATTTAATTTCAGCTATTTTTCTGATGTTAATTTCTTATGTTCCAGTTTCCATTGTTAAAATATATACATTTAAAAATATACAATAGTGTATGCACATTTCTGTTCTTTTCAAGTAGGGTATACTGTGGTTACATTTTTAAGCTCAGTACTGTACAAACCCTTTTCAACACACACTTTTGTACCAGCAGTTTGATATAGACATAACACACAGTTCTAATATATTTGTAACACAAGCATATGAATCATGTTGATATTCACAAATGACATATAATTATTTACAAAATTCCAGATAGCTGGGCTTGCAGTATCTCCTTTTGTGACACCAGTCCACCTACTGCATGTCTTTGGAATGTGGGAGGAATCCGGAGCACCCAGAGGAAGCCCACACAATCGTAGGGAGGACATGCAGACTCCACACAGAAGGTACCCCAGCTGAGAATCAAACCAAAGAACCTCTTGCTGTGAGGCAACAATGCTCACCACTGCACTACCACGGCCGCAAAAAATATATATTTAATCATATGATTATCTGTATAAATAAAACATTATTTATACAGATAATCATATAATTAAATACATATTTCAATATTTCTGAAATTTCTGAAAAAACGTGCACTGAGGAAGGGATTTCTTGCTCTCATGTGAAAGCTTATGTCTGATTAACACAAGTGTTTTAACAATATATTTCTAGGGTGGACAGTTGCCAAGATATGAGAATGTGGTTGGGAAAGTTTAACAAACATATAAATCTGGGTTTGTGTGCATTATAATATATTTAAGCAACAATCCACAACTGGGTGTTGCTATCACCAGATTTACCCATGGTTGGTGTTGTTTGACCATGAGGACAAAGCCCGCGTGATTAAACAACACCATCCAAGTGTAAGTGTGGTGATACTCACAACCAACAGTGGATTATTGCCATTATACATTATCATTATTTAATAAAGAAATTTCATACCTGGACTTTAGTGCTCTTCCGCCGAGTACTGGTAGTCTGGGGTTTGCACTATACCTGTAAGTGGTTATAAAGTACATTTACTTTGTTTTTGTAGCACCAAAATTTACCTACAACCTTTCAGACAGCATCTCATCTGTAACAATACCCATATACAATATTCCAAATGTTGTCTTCACTTAGTTTCATAACATACTTCCCTTCTTTATGTGACACATTTACCATGTTTCTGAATCAGCATCTGATGTAAAGGAGGCACTCCTGCATCCAGTGAACCCCATAGGCTGGGTAGGATTTTTTTTTATGTTAACCTGATAAATTCTTCAGCTCAATAGCATGTTGAAGGCAGAAGCAACTGAGAAAAAGTTATCTCAAATCTCTGTTGCTGTTTTTTTTTTTTTGTTAATGTTTAAAAAGTTGGGATTTTAAGAGGGGCAGCTTTACTTTTGCAGAACATAGCTGTCTTCTCTCATATTTTTCTGTCCTCCAGCATATGCCAATAGAAAGTTTGGCCACTCAATGCTACATCAGTGGCTAGATTTTTTTTCTATTGCTATATGCTCGATTTACAATGGGCATGCTGGTTGGGCTGTCCAATCAGCATTCTCATTTTTTGAATAGTAATGATCCATTATTGTATAATATAGTATTTATGGAAAACATATGAATGCATTTACTATTATCACTGTAAAGAATAATTCTTACAGACAACATTGTTATTTCATACTGTTTTAATAGATGTTATTGTTCACAAAGAATTTGCATTTGTTTATCTTATGCTTTTTAAATTGATTTTCAGAAAATGTTCTGGGATGCAAAAATATGTGTAGGTGGCAAGAGGCGTGATAGTCCACATTACATAGGTGTTAATGAGTTAATCTGATTATGAATTAACAGAACTTTAAGCCCATTTTATTATGCTCTATTAAAATGAATGAATTTTCCCTACTTCTAGTTCTACCTTTAGTTTGTGTCATAGACTACCTTAGCAATACATTTAAAAATGTTCCCATTGACCTAGCCCCTGTAAAATGAAAATGAGTCAAGGTTAAAGCCATCCCATGGCTATCAACTGCTGCTAATGCCCCAATGCACATGCAGATATAGCCTTGAAATAATATCATGAAGCTCAATTCCAAACTTAATCCAACGGCACCTTGAACTTCATAACAAAGCAAAACATTTCCAGTTAAAAATAAAGAAAAAATACTACCATAACCCATAAAAAGTATATAAACTCCAAAGCATTTTGGAGTAACATTGCCCATTTTATTCACCCATATATAAAGTTACTACTTCAGCCCCTACCAGACCTGTCCCCAAAAGATATTGCTAGTATGTCCAATGAACATACCACTTCCCCCTCAAAATTATCTAATAGTGATACAACACTACCAGAATTTTAGCTTATGTCAATTCCCCTTGGGGTAATTTACAAAACTTCCCAGGAAGTCCATAAATACTACTGTAGCCTATGTTAATATTGCCTCAGGGTAGCTCAGCCTTGCTGCTGACACTTCACCTGTACTAAATGAATGCCATATCAATGGATTGGTTAATGAATACTATGTACCTAAATCTTGGGAAATTGTCAATATAATCCTGATACCTGAAGATGTTACATCTATTGACATGGGTCTATATTGAATGTTTGAACATTCAAAATTTCGAGTCTCATATGGTCAGCACCATATGATCGGATTTTTGAATGTTTGAACATTGTAAATGAGATCTCCATACAGTGCGGAATGGGAAGATTTCCCTTTTCTGCACTGTAGTGCGATCTTGGAGTTGGTATATTTAAAGAGCAGGGGGTATGGAGGGTACAGAGGGGCTTGTCCCCCTGCTTAGAGTGTTCAGGGTAGGTGTTTTGTGTAGTTTATTTTTTTTATTAGATATTCAGACTTTTGAAAGTTCGATCATATGGTGTCGACCATATGGTATTCAAACTTTCAAACATTCGATTATCTAATATAGACCCTATTGACATATCTAATTACATATGGCCATTTATAGTTCAACCAAAAAAACCATTCATAGATATAAGCTAATCACTTAGATGTTGGCCTAGTCCCCATATCCTCCCTCCTTCTCTTACAGTAATGATTCCACTCCGTATGATGCAGCCCCCCGTCCACTTACAAACATCATTAGAAAAAACTTAATAACAGTGAAATAGTTGACTCTGTGATTCTTGATTTCTCCAAAGTTTTCAGTACTGTCTTCCATCTTTCCCTTCATCCATGTCTATTCTGTTGTGTTTCCATCCAGAGACCACTAGCTTGTGCTCTAACTATATCTTCAGCCATGCAGAATCAATCCACTGAGTAGAAACAGGTGCTAATCCTATTTCTGTCTCCAGTGGAGTTTCAGAAGGTGCCATATTAGGTGCACTATTATTCAGTATCTTTGTTAATGAAATGTTTACTGTTTCATACCCAGAACACCTCATTCACTACACAGATGATTCAGTGGTGCTAATCTCACTCTTCTTGTGAAATTCCATAAAAGAAGTCGACTCTCAACTGGAGCTCTCATTCACAACCCAACAGACGTTATTTGTAAATTCTGTAGCCAATCCCAATACACCAGATGGTTGTTGTAGTGCTTTTAATAATGGCACTAGTACAATAGTAGCAGGCAATATGAACTCTAGATGCAATCACTGGCCAGCATTTGAAATCTGACTTACATATTTAAAATGTGTGAACACTAACCAAATCTGGGGCTCATGTTCAGAATCAGTTTCTACATGCCCAAGTGCCATAACTACAGGGTGCTCTTTCCTGCCACCCTGCATCATATATGCCTACCCATTATTTACTAACCTCCATATTTCACAGCTTGCTTTATTACAACAGCGCTACAACAAAACTGCCTAATTTGTAGGCATGCTCCCCAGAAGAATGTATCACCACTAAAATATCAGCCACAGTGGCTGTGAAGAATTAATTCATAAGCTAACAAATGCTCAGGT
This sequence comes from Protopterus annectens, assembly GCF_019279795.1. NCBI lineage: Eukaryota > Metazoa > Chordata > Ceratodontiformes > Protopteridae > Protopterus > Protopterus annectens. Next base: position 701,037,173 of record NC_056725.1, on the reverse strand, counting down.
CATGGTGGTCCATATTACCTTTTTATCATCTGAGTAACTGCCTAAATATTCAAACCCTAATCCCCTGGTCTGTATGCATAAGGAGCCATTCACTTCATTTGGTTGAAACCTTAAAATAAAAAAAGCATCAAGGTGATTAGGTATTCGTAGTATACATTGCCAAAATATGAAACAAAATTCTAACTGACTACAACAGAACCCCAAGCAAAAATATTTTTTTTAAATTGTTTATTCTTCCCTCACCCAGTCATTCATGTATTATTATACTGGGTAAATATTAATTCCATGAGTACATTATCTTGCACCATTAATACGCAAAATGTTGACAAAAACATGTCAACATTAATAATAAATTAGGAAATATTATATTTATTTATTTATTTATTTATTTATTTATTTATTTATTGCCAGGGCAAGCTCCCTTCATCCTACCCTCTTCACCTCTGCATATATTAATTTTGACACTCTGTAACTTTGGGGTAAGGAGAATTTCTTTAGGTCCACAATTGTATGATCTCACTTAAAACTGTTCCTATTTTTCAAAGGAATCAGGATTTAGCAAAGCATGATTGATAAATCCCATTTCAACTAATTCTGCCCTGACAAAACACCAGTGATCCTGCTTCACGTACATAATCTAACTATCCAGTTCATAATAGTCATCATTTTAGTAGCAGAATTAATGTAATGGAAACTATGAGAAACAAATTAGAAACTCTTAAGATTTCCCACCCTACTGCATCTGTTTCTGTATATTTCACAAATTCCCTCATCTCTCACCCCAGCCATCTTAGCATTACCATCATGCAAACCTTTTGTGCTTCCTTCTCACCTCCTTCCAATTTACGTTCTCCTCCCCCTCATTTCTCCTGTTGCCTACTCCAGTCTCCAGGGAAGCTTCCCATTGTGATCATGACACATACCCTTCCTCCTGCTATTCCCAGCATCCTTCTCATATTTGTCATTCTTGTATGTGTATCTCATTACTTACTTGTTCCAGACTCTTGCTTTTCTTCTTCTCTCATCCATTAACTTCCACACATCCAACCATGATTTCTAACTTCACGTGTTTGTAAGAAGCTTCTTCCTTGTACATATGTGAACATTTATGGTAACATCTGAACATACCAAAAGCATATTTGACTGAAAAGTTTTTGGGGGTGAAAAATTCTGAAAACACAAAATATTGAATGCACATTTGACTGAATGCTCGTTTTTATAGTGTTCATAAGAAGGAAGTGTCCAAGAAAATGAATGCTTGACTGAAAAGGTTATACTGGTCGGTGTGTCTATTTAAGTGTCCGTAGGATAGCGTAAGGGTTAGGTAAGGGGTCAGATTTACTGTTTTGAATGTTTGGTACTGAGTTTGTTCTGTGTCTTTTTGGTACTGTTAAGGAAAGGGTTTTTAGTAACATAATGTGTAGGGTTAGGCTTAGCACACATCAGTAAGACAGTGCAGGGGAGCAAAACTATATTGATCTATTACTACAGGTCCACTAAGTATTTATTAATATACATATAGGTTCATAGGTTCATAGGTTCATACTAGGCTATCTGCCCGAGGGCATTTACAAGCCTACCCCTTTAGTATGGGGAACTATACCCATTATTTTGCTGTGCCTCTGTTGAGCAGTGACACTGAGGTAATCCCTCCATCCATTGGTCAAGATTTCTCTTGAACAAGGCCATTCTGTTCCACAGCATAGGAGTCTTTGGGTGATGAATCTATCTGATGGATCTAGATTTTTGAGGTGAAGCATATTCATCAAATCTGGGTTTGACATGGCCTTGTATGTTAGGCAAAGGTCACCTCTGAGCAAGCGGTAGCGACTGAATAGAGCTGGAGTTCTTTCAGTCGGGCAGCATAGGATAGATTTTTGAGACCCTTTATCCTTTTGGTGAGGAACTTTTGTGGCCTCTCCAGCTGCTGCAAGTGTCGGGTCAGATACATTCCAAATGGGGCATTGTACTCAATCATTGGTCTGATGAGTGATGAGTAAAGGAGACTATAACCTCCCTTGATCTAGATGAGAATCCCTTCATGATAAGGTGGGCAATGTAGAAGGTCTTCCTAACTACTTTAGCTACATGGGTGTCGAATGACAGACTACTATCAACCTGGGTCCCCAGGTCCCTGATAACTTCTTCTGTGCTCAGTGGATTGCCTCCTATTTGGTAGCTAGGGGTAACCTTGTTTTTTCCGAAGGGTATGACTATGCATTTTTTGGCATTTAACTTGCACCAGTTATCCGTTTCTGTGAGACCCTTCTGAAGGATATCTGTGTCAGATGTGTTTTCTTGCAGTCATCTGCAAACTTTGTCAGCCATAACCCTCCTGTGTTTGCTTGTACTTCAGAAAAGTAGATGCCAAACAAGAGTGGGCCCAGGACTGAGCCCTGTGGGACACCACTTGTGACAGGCTTTGAGTCTGACATGGCGCCAGCAACTCTGACCCTGTGGGTTCTGTCACTCAGCCAGTTTGCAACCCATCTTGTGATGTATGGGTTAACATTTAAGCTGATGAGTTTTTCAATGATACCCGAGTGGGGTATTGTATCGAAGGCCTTAGCCAGATCGAGGTAGGCTGTATGGACTGCCATTCCTTCATCAAAGGCTTTGGTGACTGTTTCGAAAAAGTCAACCAAGTTTAAAAGGCATGATCTGCCTTTGACAAAGCCAAACTGGGTTGGATCCAAAGTCTGCAAATTCCCAATGTCTTTATTTATGAGGTCCATTATGATCCTCTCCATGGCTTTGCAGATAAGGCTTGTCAAGCTAATGGGCGGTAATTACCAGGGTCGGTGGAGGGCAACCTTTGTGAAGTGGGACCACAGTTGCAGTAGGTAAGACTTTGATTAAACAGCTGTCCTAGCTGTGGGTTTAATTCCTCATTGAGTTGGGACACCATCAGGTCCCATGGATGCTGTGAATTATGGTTTGGAGAGAGCAGTTCTCACTTGGGCGCGGGAGATGTTTGGGGGGCTGCAAACATTTGGTATAGATATCTCTCCTTTTGGGGAGGGGGTGAGAAGTTTGCACTGAACCTGTCAGCCAGTATGTTGGCAATGACTGTAGGATCAGTAATCTTCACATCATTTTGAACTAGTTCTGAGCATATCTGGGAGTTTCCTCCTAGGTTTCTAACATAGCTAAAGAAGGCCTTATGATTGTCTTTTGTGTCTTTAGCTATTTTTCTCGAAATTTGCTTTGGATGATTTTATGAGAGCTCTTAGTTTTTACTTATAGTGATCAAGGGTGTCTTACCTTTTAAGGATTTTGCTCTATCTTGTAGTAGCTTCCTCCTTTTGTTGTAGAGTTTGTTTATGGCTGGGGTCCACCAGACTGGACGCTTGCCTTTGGTACAAAGAGTCTTTGTTTTGCTTGGGATTGCCTTATCCATGCAGTCCTGCAGGTGCTGGTAGAAGGCATTTGTAAGTGATTCAGCGGCTTGAGTACTGTTTTGGGCCTTAAAGGAGACCACACTAGTCTTTAGAAGTGTGAAGTCGGCTTTTGGGAAGTTCTTTACTGTGCTCTTTTTTATTTCAGGTGGGGGTGGGATGAGGACCTCCAGCGAGATTAGTTTGTGATCTGATCTCACCAGTGAGTGTTGAACATTGTGCTCCCATGTTCGTGATGATGAGATCAAGTATGTTATCTCCTCTTGTGGGAATGGATTACTAGTTGTTCCATGGCATTTGAGTTTATGAATTCCAGGAACTTTTGGGCTAGGGTGTTTGGGCTTGAGTAGTGTTCCCAGTCTATATTTGGGTAATTGAAGTCACCTAGTATGATGGTGTTTGGTGATACATTTATCCCCTCTAGTGTTTTCAGGAAGGCCATGTGAGGTTCCTGAGTTTGTGAGGGTGGCCTGTAACATGCTACTATTTGCAGAGCAGTCTTGCCTATGGTTAATTGCACCTGGATGGTCTCCGATGCATCATGCGTTGCCACCAGTCTTGAGGTGTGGGTGTCCTTGATGAATATGGATACCTCCTTTCTTGGTATTTTCCTGATTTTGGGGCGGAGCATGATATGAGGTAAAACCTGATAACCAGGTTTCTGTCACAGCACAGACATCGATGTTCTCCATACTGAGAAGGGCCTCGAGTGCGTGCATTTTGAGATTTAGACTTCTGGCATTGAGCAGCATTACCCTTAGTTTATTTCCTTTTTGTGTTCTAGGGTGGTAGGTTTAGAATTTGAGACTTGCCTAAAAGGCACTATGGGGGTGGCAAGAGCCTTTGCCAATATCCGTGACAGGTGCAAGCCGTCCCTTGCGAAGCAGCGTGGCTTGTCCAGCATGTCATCCCAAGCAGACAGATACTGGATCCCCTTTGAATGACACCAGTGTTTAAGCCAATTGTTAAAGCTAATCATCTTATCTCTGTATTGTGGCATCATTCTATGACTTTATTCAAGGGACTTGTATAAATTATTCATTATGCATGCATGGTGATATAGTCTGTTTTGTAACACAAAAGCACAGGAGATGATGTAACTTCCAGTTTTGAAGATGTTCTTTACAAAAAAAATGCTAAACTTGTTGAATAAACTTTATGATACTAGCCCAGACCTAATTTTTCATATTCTTTTAGACTTTCTGTATGCTGATTTTTAGATGTCCTTTTGGTTCCTCGGTATAACATTACATAGATTGCTCAAGTCCTGTCTTCGCTGAAATTTCATTTCTCTTCCTCCTCCTTCAGAACATTATTCTGCATGTATTGTTCCCTCAGATTCTATTTATATCTAGGTAGCTTTCTCTTTCCCTTTTCTAAAGATCCTAATTCTTTTATCTCCTTTGCAAAATTCAATAATTATGTGTGGTTGGTTAAGATTTTGATTTGCATTTTCTAGAAATTGTTTGAATCATTCCTTTATTTACAATAATTTGCTCCCTCAATGTTTCTGAGAAAGTAACCTGTAGTGAATTTTTAAAATCTAAATTTTTAACATCTTTTAAAATCTATCAACTCAATGCATCCCCCCAGTATCTGTCTGCCTGGGATGACTTGATCGGCAGACCACGATGCTCTGCCAAAGATGGCCTGCGCCTGTCGCCCTTGGGATTCTGGATACTGGCAAAGGCTCTTGCCACTCCTATAGTGCCTTTTTTAGGCAAGGTTCAAATGAGAAATTCACCACTGTAACAGGTATAAGCAAGCAAAATCTGTGGGTAATGCTACTCAATGCTAGAAGTCTAAACCTCAAAATGCACTCACTTGAGGCACTCCTTAAAATGAAGTACACTGACATCTGTGCAGTGACAGAGACCTGGTTCAAAGCTCCAGAGAGCACCCCTGTATTACCAGGCTATAATTCATACCACACCTTTTGGCCACCTAACCTGGACCAAAACACTAAAGGTGGAGGCCTGTCCATATTCATTAAGGATATCCACACCTCCAAGCTAGTTGCTCAGCATAATGCATCCGAGATTATTCAAGTTCAACTAACTCTGGGCAAGACCACACTCCAGATTGTAGCTGGCTACAGACCCCCCACCATGCCCCAGGATTCCCACTCCTCTTTTCTTGATACACTGGAAAATATTAGGGTACAACCCAACACCCTAATAATGGGTGATTTCAACTACCCCACCATTAACTGGGAAAACTACGCACGTACCAACTCTTTTGCTCAACGTTTTCTGGAATTCATAAATTCCAATGCCTTGGATCAACTTATCCACATCCCCACCAGGGACAGCAATATTCTAGACCTGCTCATCACCAACATGGGCGACTGATGTTCCACACTAGAGGTCAATTCCTCGTTGGTCAGATCCGACCACAAGCTAATCACCCTAGACATCCACCTAGGCCCACACCCCCCATTAGGGAAAGAACCGTAAAAAATTTCTCCAAAGCCAACTTCACGCTTCTTAAGACAGAAGTGGCAAACTTCACGACACCCATGCAAATGGACAATAGAGGTATGACTGCTGAATCCTACACAAATGCACTTTATAAGCACTTACATGAGTGCATGGATCATGCTATGCCTAACACAACCAAGATGCTATCCTCCAAAAAAAGGAAGCCAATCTGGTGGTCTTCTGCCATAAGCAAACTCTACAACAGAAGAAAGAAACTGTTGCAAAAAAGAGTAAAATCCCATGATTGGAGGAACTCCCTGGTCAGCATCAGTAAGAAGCTGAGATCCCTCATAAAATCCTCCAAAGCTAGTTATGAAAACAAAATTGCCACTGATTTTAATGACAACCACAAAGCATTCTATAGCTATGCCACGCATCTCAATGGCAACACTCAGATCTGCTCTGAGTTACAGCACAATGGCACTAAATATACAGACACAACTGATATTGCCAACATCCTGGCAGATAGGTTCAATGGTAACTTTACCCCCCCTCTCACCCCCTAAAGGCCCCATCTCTATACCGGAAGAATGCAAAGTTCCTGTAATCATGGCTGCACAGGTAAAAACCTCACTCTCCAAAGCCAGGAACACAGCATCCATGGGACCTGACAACATCCCAGGCTGCCTTCTACACAAACTACAAAATGAACTGGCACCCCACCTAAGTACCATGTTCAGTCATAGCCTCACCTCAGGCTTTGGGCCCATTGAAAGACGCATAGCAACAGTTATCCCACTCCACAAAGGGGGAGCCATGACAGACCCTGGGAACTATCCTGCCATTAGCCTGATGAGCCTGGTCTGCAAGGCCATGGAACGTATCATCATGGAACTCATAAACAAAGACATTGGAGATCTCCAAACTCTGGACCCCCACAGTTCAGGTTTGTAAAAAGCAGATCATGTCTCCTAAACATGATAGACTTCTTTGAAGTAGTCACCAAGGCCATGGATTAGGGTAAGGTGGTTCACACAGCCTATCTAGATCTCGCCAAGGCGTTCAACACCATCCCCCACTCTGGAATTATAGATAAACTCACTAAACTAGATGTAAATCCCTATGTCACAAGATGGGATGCCAAATGGCTTACTGACAGAACCCACACTGTGAAAGTAGCAGACTCCAAACCAGACTTCAGACCAGTGACAAGTGGAGTACTACAGGGTTCAGTCCTGGGTCCTCTCCTGTTTGGTATCTACTTCTCTGAAGTACAGGCTAACACAGAAGGTCTTTGGCTAACTAAGTTAGCAGATGACTGCAAACTAGGAGCCATAATTGAAACTCCTAACAATGTGTACATCCTAGAAAAGGGTCTCACTGAGACAGATGCCTGGTGTCAAAGCCATGACAATGCCAAAAGGTGCATTGTCATCTCCTTTGGTAAAAACTTTGTACCCATGAACTACCACATAAGCGGTAGTCTACTTAACACTGAAAGTGTGATAAGAGACCTTGGGACACAGGTGGATAGTAGTCTCTCCTTTGATAATCACATTGCCACAGTGGTCAGGAAATCCTTCTAAGTGGCACACCTCATCACAAAAGGTTTCTCATCCAGAAAAAAAAGAGGTCATTCTTCCCCTCTACTCATCCCTCATTAGACCCATTATAGAGTACAATGCCCCTTTTGGTATGTACCTCACAAGACATCTGCAGCAGCTGGAAAGGCCACAGAAGTACCTCACAAAGAGGATTACTGGCCTCAAACAGATGCCCTACACTGACCGTCTAAAAAAAACTCCAACTTTACTCTGTAGCATATCGCCTACTCCAAGGTGATCTCTGCCTAACATATAAAGCTATGTCAAACCCAGAGCTGTTGGACATGCTACATCTAAAGAAATAAAAGTACCAAACACTGCTCCAGGTATCAATAAAGGCTGTCCTCCATTGTAATCTTCTGTTCAGAAGCAAATATCACTATAAATTCCACTTCAAATAATGTCCGTGAGACAAGTTCCACTAAAAACAAATTTATTCAACATGTATTAAAATAAAAGCAAGACAGATTAAGCACTTTCATCTCCATTCAGGAGACTTCATCAGAATCGTCTGCCATAGTAACGTTTACACTTAAAGAAATCCCAATCCCTCCAAGCTACACACTCTAGGGACCTAAACCTTGTCACCACAATAAACAGGATATGCTGAAGGGATAGATTCCTGTCCCAGAGACTTCCTATACTCTGGAACAAGCTACCCAGCTATGTCAAGCAAAGTTCCTCATTAGCACTCTTCAAGAAAAATCTTGATGAGTGGATGGAGAGTAGGAAATACACCCCAAGGATCACTTCTGTGGCTGTGCTCGACAGGGGCACAGGAAAATAACTTTCTTGGGTGGTGTAAACCAGAGAACCTTGTTTGCTAGGCTTACTTAGGCACTTGGGCCAATAGCCTAGTACCTACCTGTGAACCTATGAACCTATGAACATGTTGTTGTTCAGATTTGATCTGGATAGGTCGACCATAAATATAATCATGAAACTTCAAACATGCAAACACAATTGCTAAGAGCTCTTTCTCAATATGGGCATACTGCATCTTGGTCTGGGTAAGAGTTCTCAATGCACAGACTACTGGTCTACCCACCTGAAGAATGACTGCCCCAGACCAAACTTACAAGCATCACAGGAAAGAGTAAATGATTTGTGAACATCACAGTAGCTGAGAGTTGGTGGTTTAGCAATTTTCTGTTTCAAGACATCAAATACTCTTTGGTGCTGTTCTGACCATGACCAAATTACATTTTTGCATGTCAGCTCTTGTAATGGTACTGAAAGTTGGTTTAATCTGGAATGAACTTGCCTAGGTAATTGACCATGTTGAGAAAACGTTGTAGAGCTTGAACATTGTCTGGAGCTGGCATCTCAAGAATTGCTGTTTGCGTTGAAGGATCTGGTCGCAAGCCTGATCCGGTAAACAAGTGGCCAACATAAGTAACTTCTCGTAGCCTGAACTTGCACTTCTGAGGATTTAGCTTAAGATTCACTTGAAATGCTCTTTCCAGAACTTTCTTGAGGTTTCTGTCATGTTCGGCTTCACCATTGCCACCTACTAGAATATCATCTACTATAACAGCACATGGACAGCCAGATAAAATTTGCTCCATTGCACGCTGAAAGACTTCACTGGCAGAATTTATTCCAAATGGCATTCTCAGAAATTTGTATCTTCTAAATGGTGTACCAAATGTGGTTAATAATGAAGAGTTTTGGTCAAGCAAAATTTGTCAAAATGAACTTTTTCATCTAAGACAGAAAAAACAGTGGTGTTTGGAATGATGGCAACAACCTCTTCGACTTTGCGCATTGGATGATGAGGCCTTTTTAATGCTTTGTTCAAATCTCTTGGATCAATAAATATTCTGATATTGTCTGAGATTTTGTTATGAGCTACCACCATGGAGGATACCCATTCAGTAGGATACCCCTAGCTGCACCATTTTGTCTAGCTCGGCTTTGACTCTGCTTTGCATAGCTACTTGAACTTTCTGTGCTGGTCAAATAACTGGGCTGACCTCTGGGTCTAACATCATAGAGTACACAACTGGTAGTTTGCCTAGTTTGTCTGCAAAAATATCAGCATTATCTGAAAAAAATATGTATTGGGTTGACTCAGTATTGGGTGATTTAATCAAGAGACCCTAAGTCCAAAGCAAATTACACAATGGTCATATTGTGCCACAGGTTGTATCACCCAGTCAGACAACTGGCATTAAAGTGAGTAGCAGAGAAAACCTAATGGCTGAAGATGAAACCCTTTATAAACTGGAATAATTCCATTTTAAGTTCAGCAGATTCACCGCCATTGATTCAGATGTTAATATCACCCAAGATTAACCATAAACGTATTCAGAAATGTCGCCATATACCCAAGAGAGTATCAAATAAAGAAAAAAAAATAATTACAATTTGTTCCTGAACTCAGGCTCTCTTCAAAGTAGTTGATACATGCTGTCAAGGGATACCTAACATTTTCATCCAACCAGTTTTCTATGATAAGTGCCAGGTTAGCATCCCAGAGCAGCTCCAAAACAGTGCTGTGATTGTTGTAAACCAACCTGGTATTAAACAGTAATGCTGACAAAGACCAGGCCTTGTCAAACTGTTGATATGGCAGATCACTTCCCTAATTGTTCTATGGAGAAATGGAATACCTCAACCACCAGAGATATTTATTCTAGAATGATGACTGATTACCTAAGTCATGACTCATCCAGCTAGAACTGGGCAGGTGAAACCAAAACCTTTATTACCTTCAGGCAAGAAGAGAGAAGTGAGAAGGGTAAGACAGGCCTGGCGTGATAAGGAAGTTCTTAGCATAAGAGGTGATCATCAAGTAAAAGTCATTTTAGGCAGGCAGTATGGTACAAGACAAGACAAGGGCTTAAAAGAAAAAAATTGTTTAGGATTAACAGCACTGTCATTCCACGATAAAGATAAGCAGTTTAAAAATTCAGTTTAGTGAGCTAGGATTCTGAGTGAATTCCTGAAAATCCATTTAAGTTACATCAGAAAAAAATCAAGGTTATGTAGTGTCATTCACTTTTGCCCTTCCCATTTCAACTACAAACCCAGGAGCAAAACAGTATCAAACACTTGTCCCTTATTATAAAATTAAGTGATTTTGTCCTGGTATCTGGACTTCAAAAGAGGTTTGTCATTTATTGGTTCCCTCCCATTTGATGTAAAAGTATTTTATATGTAAGCTTGCAAAGACAACCATTAGTCATACAAAATAATTATATCCAGTGGGCAAAGAAAAGTGCCTGATTACTAAAGCAACCCATTATAGTTTAATAGCTTTAGATGAAATACAATTATAGTAATAGTGAACAGAATCCAAATGCCTTTTGACATTCATAGGATTCAATTAGTAAGGTGCTATACACTATAAATGTATACTAAAGTTAAGCAAAACTGCAATCAAAATGGTAAAATGTAACTTGTGTCTGGATAGATGTTAAAATAATACAGATTGTTGTTAGAGGGGTAGAAAACTTAAATCGGGGCTTTGTCTTAATGGCTTCAAGTTCAGACAATATAATAAAAGAAATAAAAAAAATGTCTGAGATTCTGCTGGAAGAAGCTTGGTAGAACACTATGAAATAAAATCCAAGCAGAGTAGAGAAGATGTTGAGAATCAATATGGCTGCCCACTACTTTCTTCCAACAGACAGACAGATCTTCTGACCATTAAATAAGTACACCAAAAATGAGAAAGTTAAAACCACAGTGGCACATTAACTGAATTTCAGATGTAATAATGGATCCTAGGTTTTACTAAAACAGCCAGACTTTAAATTCAGATGCACGGGGTTGGGAGGGTGACCTAATGGTTCAGATGTTTGCCTTACAAACACAAGGTGCAGGGTTTGAGTCTCACAAGGGATAATTGGCTAGGCTTAAAATAGCTCACAATGGTAGTTAGCCTAGTACTAATCTATGAACCTATGAAGAACAGCAAACACACATTAGTAGAATGGTATCTCTACCCTTGGCGAATAAGAGTTAAACTAAGGCACCCACTAAAGTTGACAAGATGAAAATGTGGGTAATCTAGAAAGTGGGTAAGGCAAGACCCGAGAAAGATGACAAGTCAAGACAAATTTGAAATCAGATGCTTTCAGTAAAAACAGAGCAACAGTCCAGGACAACTCTGATTAGTTGTAGATAAACTTGATAAGGTTTAACAAATATGTAGACATCAAAGGAAAAACAGCTGTATGACATGAGACTGTGCTAAAGTAATGTATAGGCCTAACAATGCAGTAACACAAACCAAGAGGAGATGCTAAGCAGTTTCGGGCAATAAAAAAAATGCAGGCTTGAATACATCATGTCCAACACGTGTCCAGTGTTCAAAGCCACCCTCCGTGCAGACATAAGATTTGTTTATAGTTTCTCCAAATTCTTGACATGAAACATTGCTGTGTGACTAACAAAATGTTTTAAGTGTTTTGGAAAAAAACTGTAGAATGGCTGCTTAGGACAACTTAAAAGCAAGTCGCCAGTTTGGGAATCATAACTGTTTGCTCTTCACCAGGTTAAATCAAACTCCAACCCATCATCAGAACAAAAAGTCAAAGAAAAATCAACTTTGGTGTGGCAGTCAAAGTGCCAGCCCTATCATGCAGAGATATAAAGTGTGACTAAAGCTTTGCAGTATCATTTTAAAAAGATGGCTAGACACGGGACTGTTGATATACAGCATCCTCAGAGTAGTAATAATGCAGCTAAACTATTTCCAACTATAAAATAACATTCATATTGTAATGTAGCTCACAGAATATCCGTTCATACACAATACTCATTTGAGGAACACAGGTCTTCTCACCATTTTATAATTCAAAATGGAGTTGATGATGACAGAATTATGAAAGTAAATCAATAAATTATGTATATTTTTCCAGTCATACTACAGTGTTGTTTTATTTTAAAGCAGCTGACACATCAAACTTTCCCCACATTGACAACTAAAGAGTATGAAATATTGCATCCCTCTCTTTTTCTTTGAAATATCTCTTTTTTCTGTTACAAGGAAATAGTCTTGGACCTGTCTGCCTTTCCTTCCCATTTTGGCAAGTATTTTTGTTATTTGCTACAAAATAACATTCTACAGTTATTTAATTTTTTAATGATAGGATGTGAAATCTCAGAGGAATTTCCTCTAGGTTTTAAATATATCCCTACAACCAAGTAATATCGGATTTTAGCCTGTAGTGTCCTCTGGCACTAACCGAGTTATACACATCTGTATGCTATAAAAGGACACAGAGGCATATGTATTGTATTTTACATCCACACCTAATACTGAAAGTTAGCTTTCAGAAGTATGGCACAAAAACAGTGGGGAGGGTGTTACACCTCGAAACAGATTTTTCCAAAATGCAGTTGTCTGCTTTATGTTTTGTTTTTTTTTTTCTTTGAGATAGATGTACAATTCGGTTGATTAACCACTTACAAAATGCTTCCATGTATCTTTATATTAAAAAGCAATAAAATGTTTTATAGTATGGACACTGTTTAACTTTTCTAGGTTAAGGAAACTATACTGTTTCTCTTCCTTTTTTGTAATGTTTTACAATGCTTTTATTGTTAAAGTAGCAAAATAAACACAAATCTCATTAAGATTGCAGCACTGCTCTGTTCATTTTAATTAGTTCAGTTGATATTTTTTTTTTCAAATGATTTCTTATAAACCAAAGTAATTGTTTAGAATCTTTAACTCTTCTATATGTCTCTCTACTCTACCTTTTCTGATAAACAAATTTTACAGTACAGAAGCATATACTTTTCTCTTGCAACTTCAGCTCTTTAGGGTATTATGTATTTCTGGAGCTTTGTTTTAGACTATGGTAAAACTCTTTAAGGTACCATGTCATACACACTTACATGTACACATCCTGGTACTGTGTCATATACATTTACATATACACATCATGGTACCATGTTATGCACACTTACATGTACATATCATGGTACCATGTCATGCACACTTACATGTACATATCATGGTACCATGTCATGCACACTTACATGTACATATCATGGTACCATGTCATGCACACTTACATGTACATATCATGGTACCATGTCATACACACTTTACCTCACAAAGAGGATTACCGGCCTCAAACAGATGCCCTACGCAGACAGTCTAAAAAAACTCCAGCTTTACTCCTTCGCATATCGCCTACTCAGAGGTGATCTCTGCCTAACATACAAAGCTATGTCAAACCCAGAGCTGTTGGACATGCTCCACTTAAAGAAATCCCAATCCCTCCAATCTTCATGCTCTAGGGACCTAAACCTTGTTACCACAATAAACAGAACATGCTGGAGGGATAGATTCCTGTCCCAGAGACTTCCCATACTCTGGAACAAGCTACCTGTCTATATCAAACAAAGCTCCTCATTAGCACTGTTCAAGAAAAATCTTGATGATGGGATGGGAAATAGGAAATTCATCCCGAGGCTCACCTCTGTGGCTCTGCTCAACAGGGGCACAGGAAATAATTTTCTTGGGTGGCAAAAGCCAGGGTACCTTTTTGGCTAGGCTTGTATAGGCCCTAGGGCCAATAGCCTAGTACCTACCTATGAACCTATGAACATCATGGCACTCTTCTGTTATTCAGCAGGTGCACTAACATGATACTGTACATGGCAGTCTGGGGGAGAGGCGTGTGCTAACTTACCATGTGCTTTCTCCCTCCTGGAACTGTCTCCAGGAAGTTAACTATGTGCCAAAAGGCTGTGTTCAGGTGCCTCCCATGACTGTGATGTGGGGAGCAGGGATTGGGGAATCTACTAGACATCAGGGATATCATTTAATTAAATGCCTTAATGGAAACAGTTGGCACCAAGGATACAATACACTTAAATGCCTTAATAGCACTAACAATACTTTGAACATCAGGGGGTGGGCAGAGACACTAAACACCAAGGATATATTTACAACTTCATTGCCTTAACAGCACAGTCATCAGTACAGGAATTGGGGGGGGGGGGCACTTTATATCGGGATACATTTAAAACTACATTGCCTTAACAGCAAGAACAGCAGTAGTGGCATTGGGGGTGGGGGACACTAGATACCCCGGATACATTTAAAACTACTTTCCCTTCTGATCAGTAGTGGAAACTGGGGGTGGGAGGAAACACTAGATATCAGAGTTAAATTTAAAACTACTTTGCATTATCAGCACTGACTTGAGTATAGGGATTGGGGTAGGGGGAACCACTGAAGGGTAGGCAGGTTATAGACAAATATAAGAACTGTGATATGTGTGTGCATGTGTGTGTGTTCATGTTTGTGCTCTTGTATGTGTGGAAGAGTGATGGAAGGGAGAATGTTGCTGGCTATTTGAGCAGCAGTTAAGTACTGTGACATGCAAATCAGCAATGATCTGCATGTAATGGTAATAAATACGATTCAGAGACATGCAAATTAACCAATAAATAGGTTTTATCTCATCACAACTAACATGTCTCTGAATCACAAATGGGAATGTCGTGGGAGCACAGCCTTTTTAGCATGAGTTATATGGCTCATGCTAAACTCTTTAATGAAACCTCAGGTGTGTTTGGGTTACTAAGTGTAAAAAGCTGAGCACTATAGTTGTTAAATGGAAAGTACACAGAATGACTTAGTATCAGATGGTTTTAATTAATAAGCACTTCCACAGTGGGGATAGCACTTAACCACCATCTGCAGAAATATATTATATTATATTATATTATATTATATTATATTATATTATATTATATTATACTATATTATATTTACCAACTTGAGCTGGTGGAATTAGCAGCTATTAATCAACTGTATTTTTTCTGTGTGATACGTATAAAGGCTTTATCCTTTATTTTACTGTGTAAGTAATGTGAGGCCATTTTCTCTCCCCCATCACTGTTTGTGTATTGTTTGCCTCTGTGGGATATGTGGGTTCTTAAAAAGTATATTTATCTGGCTATAACTCTTCATGTTTTAGAATAAATATTTATGTTTAACTGGAGAAAGCAATGAGGACAAAATGGGAATGCAGAAGAATTATTATAATAAATACAACCATTGTTATCTCATCTGGAACCCTGTCAACACCCCAAACTAGCACCCCTCAACTTTAAGTGGAGAAGGAAAAACAATAAATAAAGGTTAAAAACCTCCTCAGTTTTAAAGACCACACATATTTTTTCTACATGAAACTGTAGCAAGCTGATTACTACAAATGTAACAAGCAGCTTGCTACAGTCAAGCTACCACAAACTGAGTGCTTCAGTGTTTCAGCTGGGAACACGAATGCAACATACCGGTACTTTATACATAAGTGCCGGTACTGCATTTCTGCACTATCAGCACCTGCAGATCATACCCTTTGATAGATGCAGAAGAAAGAAAACAAAAAAAAAGGCTATAACCCTGAAGATGAAAAAAAATCTCTTGTACTTGAAACTGTAGCAAGCAAATTGCTACAAATATACAAGTTAAACTAACACACACTGAGAGTTTCAGTACTTCAGCCATCACTGCAAAACAAACCTCTCAGCTGTTCCCTTTTTGCAGAATGTCTCTGATTTTGCCTCATATTTTTACCCTTCCCTTTTTAGAATTTTTGATTTTCTGGTAAATTACTAAGGATTACAGTTCTTCTGTAATGTCATACTTCAGAGTTTCATACTATGTGTTGTTATAAAAATACATGTTAATACAAAACATATTATTCTATTAACTTTTAGTGAATCAGAATAATATTTAAAAATTATCCCTGATTTTGGACAGTTGTCCCGCATTACTTTTGACTTTGTCCAGAATTC
>NC_056725.1:701008476-701015976 GCF_019279795.1 Protopterus annectens | reverse complement strand
GGCTGTTTAGGTGAATTTTTACTTGAGCTTCAATTTATTACATACCAGAAAGCAGCTTTCTCACTTCTGATTAAAAAGCTAAGTTGGGAAAAGCAACCAAACTGTCTTCTTTCCAAATGCCTTTGGTTTCAGTATGTCAGCTGTAATAAGGCCAAGATCTGCTACTAACATGCTCCTTTCTCATCATATAACTCCATGGCAACTATCACCCATGTACTGAACTGTACAAAGGGCTGGAAAAAATAAAACAAATATGCGATGAATGTAAAATAATTCTCGTAAAATTTAAAGATGCCAATGATAATGAAAGCCATATGTACTAGAAAAAAGGCTATTGCATGTTTCCTGAATATGTTCTGGCTTAGATGTGTCATGTCAGTATTGTTAACAGGCTGTCTTGCAGTATTGAGCTTTCAGAAATAATGAGGCTTCACCCACTGCTGTGCTGTTTAACTATGTATAAAATTAATACATTTTCTTCAAACACATTATCAGGTACAGCAAATTTACAGTATTTAACATGAGCACTAACTTTCTGCATTGTTGTCAGTAGCTCACACACACACACACACACACACACACATATATATATATATATATATATATATATATATATATATATATATATATATATATCTGCTAGGATACTAAATGTCTGACCTAGTTAATGTTTGATGTTTGTATCAGTACCTACCAAATATATGTCTGAATGTCCATAAAATAAAAAGTACCTCTCACAAAGTACCTTGTAGGTAACTACACTCTCTTCCTTACAGTAAAAGTTACAGAAACCTTTAGCAAAGGGACACTTAAGAGGTTTGGGTATTATACCTCTATGTATTCCTTAACCCTTTTAGAATATTTTACTCTGTGTCCCTCTTGGATTGGGCAATAGGTGCTGATTGTGGAAACAAGGGCAGAACGTGGCTAGGCTTGTAAGGGCCCTAGGGCCATTAGCTTAGTAACTTGCTATGATCCTATGATCTGATGGTAAGTCCTTCAATAGAGGCAGAGAAAGAGACAGAAAAGAACCTAATCAATGGCTATTGGACACATTGTTTGCAATAGAGAGAGGACTGAGGTGTGTTTCAGGTCTGGAGGATGAAAGTCTTAAGGCAGTAAGTGCAAATGATCATAGAAATTTTGAAAAAGTGTTTTTAATTCCTTATCCTGTTTATTTATTTGTCTAACCTCATCCTATGAATGTTTTATTTTTCACTAATTCCCATTGTGTTGGAAGAGTTAAAGCTGTCACTTGGGTGATCTCTTTAATAGTTTTAGTAACCACTGTGATAGTCTCTGTCACAGCCCAACCTTTGCCCTACATCAGTACCCTTTACTATTTATTTATTTTTGTATGTATATTTGTTAACAAGGGAGGTAGGGAGGTAGTCCACACATTTATTTCAACTATGACGTTGAACTATTTGGCAGTAACATTATATTTTTTTCAGTGTATTTAATGTACTACATAACATATTATTGGTTTTAGTTAAGACAATAAAAACAAAAAGGCTGCATATCTCTAAGATGTATTGAAATAATCATCTATGATAATGGAAGTAAACTGTACAATTATTCTCATTATGCAATAGTTTATATGCTGCCCAATTTTTTTACTCTTTGGATATCACCAACTTTCATAAGTTTCCTGATGCAATGAATTACATGAAGCAGAATCACATTTGGAAAACACTTTTTCACCTATAGTTTTGGTGAATCGAGGCCTTAACAGTGATGAAGTCATCTGTGTTTGAGCAGAGAAAATAAATGGTATCACTGTGTCTCAGTTTAGATTCTAGGGGAGAACAGACCAAGACATTTAGCATCTTGAACAGTTTGCCATTAAAAGTGTTGCCTGTGCTGTTATAGTTGATCAGTTTGCTGTTGGCAGTGAGGAGCAGTGATGTTCTGTAGGGTTAGTTATGGCTATAAATTAGAACACAGCTTTGCCAGCAGATGAAAACGAATGTAGCCCACACCACGGTTTAGTCCAATGCTCGAGACCAGGTTCACCACAAACACGTTTATTGAAAAACAGTTAATCCACAACCATGAACGCTTTTGTTAAAACCACCAACACATTGCGTTTTCATTCCCAATAGACTTCATCAGAAAAGACCAGTGCATCCAAAGATATACTTATATATATACACCCTCCAATTAGTCTTAATTACATTCAATTAACCATTCCTATTTAAAGTTAAAGCAGAATTACCAAGTACTAAACACTAAACCACATTAAATCCATTCATTTAAAACAAATTCATTCATAAAAAATACAATATATTTGTCTTATTTTAATTAAAAAATAATAATATTAAATATGTATACAATTAATTTAAATATCATGTGAATATATTATAATATATATTATTATAGAAATATATATGTTTTAAAATTGCATCATTAAAAACTGTATAATTTAATTTAAAACAGCACAGTTTATGCAAGTCGTGTAGAGAATGCGTAAGGAAAGTGAATACCTTGTTAATAATGTTAAAATTCAAACTCCATATTATTATTAGTATATCAGAATTACACTTTATGATATAATTATATAACTCATTATTTCTTGATATAAAAATAGAGGATAAAAACCATTTAGCAAAAAAAATTTTAAAACATTAACAAAGCTTTAACAAAACTAATTTTGGGGAGAGAATTCAGAGTCAAAATTCATTATACATACTTATCTATGGATAGTGCAAAGGGGGCCTCTAGTGGCAAAAGCTGATACATTTTCTATAACTTTGCTGCTCTTAATTTCAACAAGGGTAATATGGTGATATTGTCATTTAACCCTGAATATTTGTCCGCATTTAATGCTATTTGCCACCATAGTTCCCTATATTCTATTCTGGTTTCAGGGTCCCCGAATATCCATTTGTATATGTTCTATTATTAAAACTTAAATTTAGACTCCTTACAAACTTTACTATGTTTGTATAAAGCATTGTCTCTTTCTTGACAGAAATTTCATAGTAATGTTTTTCCCAACATAGAAAGCCTCACATTTTTCAAAAAAAGGCATATACTACTCCCTGTGTATCACAATTATAATATTCAGGGCTGATGATCATTTTATTTCTACTTGTTATATGTGTCCTTCACCATTTAATATATAACAACATTGAGTGCAGTTTATTATTATTTCTATTACTAACCTTTTTCTTGCTTTCCAAAAATGTCCCCACAATTCTAAATTCCTATAAATTATTGTTTTGGGGATATTATATATGCTATCTATATCAGAAAGGGCCACAACCTCTCCCATTCTTTAAAAATATTTTGCTTATTTCCCTATTTATACCATTGTATTCCAATACTAATGCTTGAGTATGTTCATCAGTCCTTTTGTTGTTCCTCACTCACTTCCTTTCTTATTTGTCCCACAAACTCCTTGGGGTAGCCTCTTTTCAAAAAATTTTTTTTTCAAAAATCACATTCATTGTTAAAATCTTCCTCCAAACTTGTCATCCTTGCAATGTTTGGGATGTCCACTAGTATAATGTAGAAAGGAGTTGCAATAAGTGGGTTTCCTATATACTTTAGATTGATAACAAACTCTACATCCAAATATATCAAACTACTTTCTGACACAGAATGGGTAAAGCTAAGGAAATGGAGGTGGAGTTCAAATATTCTAAGAAATCCACTAATTTCTCTCTACCAGCAGTCCAGAGAATGACTATATCATCCAAAACCTTCTGTACAAAATCCAACATTCTTTGTAAATGGAATTAAAGATGTGTTTTTCCTCCCATGATGGATTTGCTGGAAGAACTCCCTTTGAAATAAATGAAATTGTTACTTAGGACCATGTCCATGAGCCAAGTACATGCTACCTTATCATTCCTATTCATACCTTCATATGCAAATATGATGTCTTCTAATATAATTTTCCCCTCATCATGAGGTATTGAGGAAAACAAATCTACAATATCAATTGTTAGAAATAGCATGTTATCATGCCATGCACATTCATTCAAATCATTTAATAACTCCCAAGAATCCTTCAAGATACTGATTCTATTAGTCCATATCGGTTTCAATTTTAGATCCACATATTTAGCCAGAGTCTGGGTTTTGGAACCCTCAGCTGATACTATGGGTCTTAAAAGCGTTCATGGTTGTGGATTAACTGTTTTTCAATAAACGTGTTTGTGGTGAACCTGGTCTCGAGCATTGGACTAAACCGTGGTGTGGGCTACATTCATTTTCATCTGCTGGCAAAGCTGTGTTCTAAGTAATTTTCAGTAGTTCCTTTTGTTTTTTCTTTGTGCGTTGAGGAGCGAGATGGACAGCTCATCCACGGGTGGTCGCGTTGCTTCGGATGGGACGTAGGAGGCATATAAACATTTTAACGCCATTAAGTCAGGTCTTGTTGGATCAGAATGGAACACAGTATTCCAACTATCAGCGCCTGGAAGAGACAATTCCTTTCATCCTAGTGCTATTGGTGGATGGTAACCCTAATTCACAAGGGGGAACGGAACGCTATGATAGTGGTGATGGTTCTGTGGACAATCCAGGTACTGTGAACATTATGGGAGCGCACAATGTAACCATGAACAATTTGGATTTTTTCAGTGAATAATTCCTTTGATCTCATGAATGGGACTTATAAGCAAAAGTTGAATAATTTAAATAATTTAATGTATAAATACAGGGCATTAGTCATAGAAAATGAATACTTGCAGGAATGTATTGGGAAAGGAAATAGTGCCTAAGGCTAAGGGTATTCAAGTTTCCCAATAATGTCATGTATGGTTCTACTTATTATAAAGAGTTGGTTGCTGTTTTTAATAAATGCGGTCTGGACATGTTAAAATTGATTATTAAAGAAAATGTGAGAATTCTGGAAGGTATACAGAATGATATAGAAATTTTGGACCAATGCATCCATAAAGACTTATTGTTCAATGTGCAGGATGAGAAAACCAAGTATCTAAATATTAGGAAAAATGTTGAGCAAAGATGTAATGATCTTATACAAAGAAAAATTAAAAAATTAGGGAGAGATTTACATGATTATAACACTGATAATAGTTACCCTAAACCCCAGGGGTCACACAGAACTTATGGAAATTTACATTTTGAATCCAGTGATGGTAATGAAGAAGAAGTAGAAATTATGGAACAGGGTAGGGTAGAAGAACATCATGGGGAAAGAAATGGAGAATACAATGAAGCCTTTCCCCCCTTGCGGAGATCAGAATGCTTAATTAATAAGCAGGGTCCATACAATGGAAATTTTCAATGGAGGGGAGGCAGAAGTATTACTAAACCCTAACCTGGATCTCCCAGATAGTAATGTAGGAATATGTATAAATAATCGTTGCCTAACATGGAATAATTTCAGTATTTATAATTTTAGTAATTTAAATGTGGAGAAAGGACATTTTACACTTTTTTCCAAGGGTTTAAAATTTATACTGAATAGCAGTGGAGATATGGCTAAAAGTCTTCTGGATATAAAGTTGTTTTTAAGGAAAGTGAATTTCAATATAATGTGGCCAAAAGTCTCTAATAATAGAAAAGAAAATGGGGTGGATAGTGAAGTACTGAGGAGAAAAAGTACATACAATCCACCATTGCATCCACAAATAAAGAATTTAGAAAAGGTGATTGAGAAGGAAGTGAGGATGACGTGTTTCAACAACAAGCAATTCAGTAATTTAACTAAAAAAGAAAAAGACTTGTTGTATGAGATCAAGAATAATAAAGGAATAAGAGTTATGAAGCCAGACAAGGGAGGGGGAATTGTGTTTATGGACTATATTTTGTATGATAGTAAAATGTATATCCAATTATGGAATGAAAGTAGGTATAGCATAGTCTCTAAGAATGAGATAAACATAGCCTATCATAGGATTGATACAGCTTTATATGATATGCTACAGGAGGGGTTAATTAGTCCTAGTAGTTATGGATTCCTGAAAGTAGACAAACCTAGGATCCCAATCATTTTTGGGATCCCAAAAATCCACAAGAACCCCTCCGACCCCTTAAGACCCATAGTATCAGCTGAGGGTTCCAAAACCCAGACTCTGGCTAAATATGTGGATCTAAAATTGAAACCGATATGGACTAATAGAATCAGTATCTTGAAGGATTCTTGGGAGTTATTAAATGATTTGAATGAATGTGCATGGCATGATAACATGTTATTTCTAACAATTGATATTGTAGATTTGTTTTCCTCAATACCTCATGATGAGGGAAAATTATATTAGAAGACATCATATTTGCATATGAAGGTATGAATAGGAATGATAAGGTAGCATGTACTTGGCTCATGGACATGGTCCTAAGTAACAATTTCATTTATTTCAAAGGGGAGTTCTTCCAGCAAATCCAGGGAGTGGCTATGGGGCGGTATGTGCCCCCACATATGCTAATTTAATTTTGGCATCATGGGAGGAAAAACACATCCTTAATTCCATTTACAAAGAATGTTGGATTTTGTACAGAAGGTTTTTGGATGATATAGTCATTCTCTGGACTGCTGGTAGAGAGAAATTAGTGGATTTCTTAGAATATTTGAACTCCACCTCCAATTTCCTTAGCTTTACCCATTCTGTGTCAGAAAGTAGTTTGATATATTTGGATGTAGAGTTTTACAAAAAGGACGGAAGTTATCAATCTAAAGTATATAGGAAACCCACTTATTGCAACTCCTTTCTACATTATACTAGTGGACATCCCAAACATTGCAAAAAAAGTATTGTGAAAGGACAATTTGTCCGGGGTAGCCGGATGACAAGTTTGGAGGAAGATTTTAACAATGAATGTGATTTTTTGGAAAAAAATGTTTTGGGAAAGAGGCTACCCCAAGGAGTTTGTGGGACAAATAAGAAAGGAAGTGAGTGTGGGAAGAAAAGATAGATTTCGGCCTATATACAAAGGACAGAGTAATAGAGCCACAAATTCCCCGGTAAGACCTTTGAATTTTAACAACAAAAGGACTGATGAACATACTCAAGCATTAGTATTGGAATACAATGGTATAAATAGGGAAATAAGCAAAATATTTTTTAAAGAATGGGAGAGGTTTGTGGCCCTTTCTGATATAGATAGCATATCGAATATCCCCAAAACAATAATTTATAGGAATTCTAGAAATGTGGGGAACATTTTGGAAAGCAAGAAAAAGGTTAGTAATAGAAATAATAATAAGAAGGGCACATACAAGTGCGGGCACTGCACTCAATGTTGTTATATATTAAATGGTGAAGGACATTATATAACAAGTAGAAATAAAATGATCATCAGCCCTGAATATTATAATTGTGATACACAAGGGATAGTATATCTTGCCTTTTGTGAAAAATGTGAGGCTTTCTATGTTGGGAAAACCGAAAGGGCTTTGAGAAAACGTGTATATGAACATTACTATGAAATTTCTGTCAAGAAAGAGAGCAATGCTTTATACAAACATAGTAAAGTTTGTAAGGAGTCTAAATTTAAGTTTTTAGTAATAGAACATATACAAAT
>NC_056725.1:700888476-701005976 GCF_019279795.1 Protopterus annectens | reverse complement strand
TTTGACAAGGGGAGGCATATTATTATGATAGACCAATATTCTGTTGCATATTTAGGATTGTTGATTTTAGGCATGGCTACTATGACAGCATGTTTCAAGCTGTGATTGAAATTTGCTATATGACTAGTTGCCATTTTGAGAAATGTTGGGTGTAGTTATGAGTATTTGACAATTTTCTGTATATCCATGTTATCTTCTGCTGTTTTTACTTGGTATATTTCTGCAGAAAAATGACTGCATCTCGGTAATAGGTAAGGAGGTATTATTTTCATGTGGTTTGGGATGTGGGAGAATTTAGGAGTGGGAGTCATGTGCGTAGTGATATTGGATGTGTTAAAATTGAGTTTTTGATGCAATTTAAGAATTCCCTACCTAGCGTATCCATTGTGTTGACAGTGGTCTTAAGGTTGTGAGGGTTTTAATTGATTTACAAAACTGTTTGAGAGTGGCCCTAAATAACATTTGCCTGTTTCCTATGTAGGTCACTTTTGTTGACTGTTGCAGTGTGTGTGTTTTTCTTATTCAGGTCATTAAAGAATTGCTTCTTTGTGTTGTTTGAATTAGTTTTTGGTTGTGCCAAGTGCTGTCTCTTTGTTCCAGTAGCTGATTGATGTCTAGGGCTATCCATGAACATGCTACTGCACTTAATCTCAACTTTTTAAGGGAAGAGACATTTTTAAGTCCATTCTACCTTGACAAACAGCACATTGTGCATAGGTGGTCTTGACTGAGGAGCTGACATGGTAGCGCCGACACATGATAGACAGCATATGATGGGCCTGACACATGGGTGCACATCATAGCCAGCATATGATGGGCCTGACCTATGGGTGCACATCATAGCTAGCATATGATGGGCCTGACACATGGGTGCACATCATAGCCAGCATATGATGGGCCTGACACTTGGGTGCACATTACAGCCAGCATATGATGGGCGTGACACTTGGGTGCACATCATAGCCAGCATATGATGAGCACTGATGGGCAGCACAGTGCTGTCTATTAGTAATAGTACAGTAAAATAACAGTAATAGTATGATGCACGTAGTCATTAGAGCAATGAAAGGTGACATTAGACAGGGCAAGTTCCACTTGATTTCAAACCCTATCCACAGGCATGATGTGTAACTGTGCCGTTTGATGACTATAGTCATTAGCACATTACAATCTGTAATTAGAATGACCAGAAGCCTCAGGCAAGTACACCATATGTAACCTATCAGCCCACGCATGAGCTGTAAGGAGTCCCATAGCCCACAGTGGAGGTGAGAATGCATTTTGCTATTGGCGAGATTCAGAAACAATCACACTAAATCACCTCATTAGCATAAATAGCTGAGCTATGATCCTCATTTTAACCTAATAATAACACAGTCACTATTTTGTGCTACACTGCATTAAAGCAAGAATAATTGTGAACCAAAACCAAAATATATGTTTCCATTCCCCTAATAATCTCTCATCTCATCTTCAGCAGTTAAAATGGACAGCCAAAAACATCCTAATCAATTCAACCAAAGTATAAAATTACTTCCATTGATATTGCCAGCCAAAAAAAATGAAATTGTCTTCAAAATGTTGCAGATATAGGGGCCTACTGGAGTTTAAACTTCATACCCAGATCAATTGCTGTTTTTTAATTTCTAATCAAGCATCAGTCAGTGCTTTTCTGTTTCTTTTCATCTCCCATGACTTTTAAACTAAACAAATGATCCACCTTTTCAGGTACTTCCTTCATCACTTGATTCATCACTGTTCAGTATACCTAGATCAAGGCAATAAGCCTTTTCTCAGTGAACAACCTGACATCTCGAAATCAGTCAGTAACTTGCAGATCTTCACCTCCGAGGGAAATCTTATAAATTATAATTGTAACAGCATATGCTCCTAGTAAATGAAAATCTTTCATATTGGGTTACTTTTTACTTAGCAACACTTTTAGTGATGCCCAGAACCTGGGAGGCTCTGTGGGGAGATGGTCTTCAAGCCAAGTAAGTGTGACAGTCTTCAACAGTCCACACTGTGCAACTCTGACAAGTTCAATGACGGTCAATGAGCCAGGTTTTAGTTATTCTCATTCCTAACCCCAGTCTCTCATAAAATGTACACAGTCCTTCCAACACCAATAATATCACCAGTTTCCAAGTAGCCTTGTAGTCATCTACTAATAGTCTGTGTAACAACATAAGGCTTGTTGCTTTGATATAGAATTCCAAGACAAGTAATCACACACTCCCTGTGTAGTCATGATGGACAGTATGTTCTAGCTTATCTTAGTTCTTTCCTGATCAAAAAAATAACAAAATCTACTTTTAGAAATTAGTGTGTTGATATATATATATATATATATATAGATAGATAGATAGGGGGGAGGTGGCAGCAATGGAACACAAATAGGATCACCAGCAATGTAAACTAAGAAACTGCTTAGATCTTTGTAATGAAATCCAACCATGCCATTCTCCAGTTTTGAGTAACTTCACTACGTATTTTTAACAGATGGACCGTCTTTCCTAGGTCTACTGTTCTGAAGGACGCAAAGTCTTATTCCCGAGTGGGAAGTTTGATTAGGTTCTCTCTGAAACAGGTGTTGCCCTCTAAGCTCACAACCCAGGTATGCAATGTACTTTAATTGCCCTTGACATTTACAGTTATTTTGTAAGATTATAGCTTAAGCTTATCACTTATTTTTTTACTGAGGTAGAGCGCTGATCACAAATGCCCAATTACAGACTCAGCCCATGTTTCATCATACAGCAAAAGCAAACCAAATGATATAGATAATTTATGAAAGACATAAGGGTGTCGTTATACACGTCGAGAAGAACATCACTGCAGTATAGAGTTGACAGTATATTACATACTGAAGGCTAACAAAGCTGTGGTAATTGAGCTGAATTAAGGTATCAACACTATATACATGTTTACACAAGAGATTAATCACAGATTAGAGTGATGTCAGAACAAACAGAGGTAGCACAAAGAGATAGTACTACTTTAAAGTTCTAGTAATATATCTACACTGTGGCATTTGCATCCGCTTTGTTTAATGAAATGTAAGCATACCTAGCAGGGTTATTCTTATTTACCATAGACTGTACCTCCATTTGACTGTTTTTGATATCACCTAAAATATGGCAACAAGAATTGATAAGAAGTAATATTATTTTTCACTTCTTTGTATTTTATTAACAATTTTTTCTAACAACTTAAATAATTTTTGACACTGTATCATAAAAGACATATGTGCTGATGGTTAGGATGGGATCTCTTGAATTTTTTATAGAATGTAGATGTTATATCAAGTTGTAAACAAATGCATGTATTTGAGGAAACATTTCTGTTTTCCATAAAAACCTTTCATGTGTTCCATTAGTAGAAAACCTAAAATGTGTAAACTGACAGCTTTCTTAATTTACATAATCTCTCTACACGTCCCATGTTTCTTTGCAAAGACAGCAATTAGTTTTGAAACTATAAGCCTAAAGAAAAGATTTTGTTTATGGCACCAAATATTATTGTCTGTTAGGGATGGTGAACGTATTTTGGCTGACAGCATAAAACTAAATAAAACTCAAAAAATTGCTATTCAATAAAAAAGTCATGAAAGAACTGAACATGAGTGGTTTATATATGCTTTCCAAGTATTTAGTGAACTTATAAAATGACTGACTGCACTTTAAAAATGCAGTGTACTTTAAATTATCTGTCAGAACACTAATACAACATGCATATGAACTAAATTTATCCTTAATTTTTTTTACTTAGCCTCCAAATGGATAACAAGTAAATCTGAGCAAATTATTTAATCAACCAATAATCTCAGGTTGCAGCAAAAAAGAAGCATTAATGCTTGGTGCTTCTAACTGTATTATGAATTAAGAATAGTCCTGCCTATCCTATAAAACAAGGCTTTAACAGTTTAATTTTAGTTTTACTCTGAAGTTTCAAAACTCATTTACACTTCCTTGTTAATATAAACGTCAAAATGTTTCTACCTGTTAGCCAATACTACATAGCAAATAGATTCTGTATAATTACAGCTTACGCAATCACGAGATACAGTGAAATGGTGAAAATTAAGTTCAAAATATAAAGAATTATTTATTAAAAAAAGGACAAGCTTGAAAATGAGAGCTGGAGTGCTTACTGAAATAACCCCATTAGAATTTCCATGGAAATGCATATTGCTCTTCAAAGAATGGACATCTGCCTCTGGTTAAGTGTCAGGTACATTGCAGGGACATTACAAGTTATTCTAACTATGTGTGTATATATATATATATATATATATATATATATATATATATATATATATATATATATATATCATTATATACGGTATTGTTTGTTTACTGCCTCTGTTCTTTGTTGTTATGTGCTGTAGTTTCAATTACTATGCGGAGCTTTTCTCCCAGGGACTCTGCCCACTCAGACCTTCCTGGTAAACAAATGTAAAATAAATAAATAAATAAAAATTACAGTCTTGGTGCAGATGATGAGTGTGTGTGGGTGAGGGGACTCAAGTAGAAGAACCTTTGTAGAGGCTTGGAATGGGACATGAAAGGAAACAATAATAAACCGTTTTATTAAAACAAGACATGATTTTATTTGTACAACGAAATACTGTTAGTCTATATATTTGTCACTGTTGCCAAATTGGAATGTGACAATGGGTGACAGGATGCACATAACATTATATTCTTCTATGTGGGCATGAGACAGATATCTGAAATGGAAAAAAATCCGGACAAAGCAGAACTGCTCAAGGACTTTAGGTTCATAGATTAGCACTAGACTAACTGCCCCTAGAGGCCATTTTAGGCCTACCCAATTACCTCATGTTAGAATCAAACTCTACACCTTGTGTTTGTAAGGTAAACAGCTTAACCATTATGTAGAATCCAAGCAGGCAAAGGACACGCACGGCATAAAAAACAAATGTTTATTCAGTAAAAAATGTGTGTAAGTGCTTTCGCCTAGTACTTCTACGCTTCATCAGACATAACATTCTGTTAAACAGTATAACATTTAAAAAAACATCAAACCAATCACTGTTTACAGCCTATTAACCAGTAATTAACCAATTAATAAAAAACAAGTGAATTAAAGAGATAGATCAAATTTGCAAGTAAACTCTCCTTTTTAGGTTTTTGTGTTTGATTTTTCCATCAGATAAAGCTGTAGTAGTAGTACTCAGTCAAAAAGATTATGTAAACAATATGACTGAAATGCTGTCAGATATCAATACCTATAGATCTATTGATCTAGCAGAGATACATAAATGAATAAATAATATACATTGTGAATTATTTGTCTGCTTGTCATCTAGATATATTAGTAAGGAGTTATGTGATTTTTGCACTGTTGAGAAGCCTTTAATACCCTTAATAAAGGGCTTGCCAAAAATTCACAAATCTTTATCTAATCCACCTTATAAGCCTATTGTGGCAGGGTAGGCTTGGGCCACAGAGCCCATATCTATACATTTAGAAAAAGACTTACATCCTTTCTTAATAGGGTCTTCCACTATTTTAAAAGATTCACAGCATTTTCTTGAAACACTTTATGATAAATTACAGAATGTTTCACTTAATGCCACAGATATGTTAGTTACCATGGATGTATATTCATTATTTACATGCATAGCAAATGATGTTGGCATTCAATATATGAGAGATTTTTGTGAAACCATAGTGATTTTGACAATGGACGCATACAGACTATATGTATGTTGATAGAATTGGTTCTTACTGCCAATGTGTTTGCTTTTGAGGGGAAGTACTACATTCACCAATATGGGGTGGCCATGGGCACACCATGTGCAAATTCCTATGCTAATATAGTGATGGCACAATGGGAAGATACCATGCTATTGAATAATCCTACCAATAGTATATGTTTGATACATTGTAGTCAAATTGTGGATGACATATTCTGCATTTGGAGAGGCTCTACATATTTGTTTGAGCAATTTGTTTCTGTTTTGAATGAGAATACTTCATTTTTGAAGTTTACTACACATACATCTTCTTATGAGATAGATTTTTTAGATGTCAAGTTATTAAGAGAAGGGCACATTCTTCATACTCAGGTCTTTAGAAAAGAATTGTGAAAGGTCAGCCTTCTATTGTGCTCCAGTATGCATCCTACACACACATTTTTAAAAATGTATTGAAAGGATAGGCTTTACGTACCTCGCGGCTCACCACTAAAGATGATACATTATCAGAGCAAGTAACACACCTGAGGAAGAAATTTAGGGATAGAGGCTATACTGAGGTTGAATGTGATGGAGAGGGCCTGTAAGGAAAGGACAAGAAGAGGTAAGCCCTATTATTTGGCAGGGAACATGCAGAATGTTAGTAGGATGAATGGATCTCGTAAGAAGGAATGTAGACTATGCCTATCATATACTTCTGATAATAAGAAAGTTATGGATATAATACGTAAGAATTGGCATGTTTTAATAGCAAATAATGAGTTGGAGCAGGTTGTAGGTAGATTTCCAAAAGTTACTTATAAAAATTTGTAATCATTCAAACATAGGCTCTGCCATAGACCCAATAAGGGAGCTGGTACAATCATCTCTAAGAGACAAATTGTCATTTTTGTAAATACATTGCTAATATACATCCTGATATGGTAAAGAATATATCTTTTGGCATTATGCTGACTGTTCTATTGCTGATGTTATATATCTAGCTCAATGTAATCAATGTCTCAAGATCTATATAGGTATGACAACAAGATCTCTAAGAGACAGGATAAGAGAACATATACATTATAGCAACATCGGGGATACTAGAAGTGCTGTTTCTAAGCACATTGTTGAGGACTGTGTAATTCATAAATTTGCATTCATTATTATCGAGATTAAGCCATCTAATATGAGATTGGGGAATATTAGGAACACTCTTGAAAAAAATTGAGCAGAAATGGATAGTTTTGCTACAAGCAGATAAAGTCATGGATCTAAATGAAGCCCTGTCACTTAAACCCTTTTTAAGGGCTAGAAGGCTTATTTGTTATTATTGTTAATTTTTATATATGGGATTTGATATTTACATACATTATTTAGTTGTCTTGCATCATATTTAAGAGTGTTTGTGTGTGGTTGTCTATATATACATTTTTGTTGTTTTTTACAGGTTTTTCATGTGTTAGTCTTAGTTTTACATTTTTTGTTATACATTCTCATAGTTCTCTATTTTTATATTGTTTTGTATTGCTGTTTTGTTTAAGTTTTAGTTATTTAGTGTGATATTTATGTTTTTCATCCCATATGTACCATTATATGATTATTATTACTAATAATGATTAATATTTTTTTCATATTTTATTTTTTTGTGTTTGTTATTAAGTGAGTATCTGACATAGATGCAATAAGCTTAGATCCTCTCCTCTAGATGGAGATAATGTGATGTGCTATAGGCATATAATCATAATAATTAGCCATTTGGGGTGCATTATATAATTTTTATTCTATACGGCGTATATTGCCTTTAATGTGTTTAGGTAGAGGGCTGGAGTGTTTTGTTGCCATGGTAGTGGCTCATCTCCCATGCTATGTCTATGTTCTTGTGAAGAATAGAGTGAGAGAAGATGATTAGCGATTGATGCATTCTGAGAGCTTCAGATAACTTGTAGTATGTATTTTTATTTTCCTATATATTTTTGTTTTTTGTTTTTCGCATGAGGTATAACTTCTTGATCAACTTTATGAAGTGTATTTAGATGGCCTCGTTAGACTGATCTACTAGATAATAAAATTGTCTACGTTTTGCAAGTATAATGAGGTTG
This sequence comes from Protopterus annectens, assembly GCF_019279795.1. Classification (NCBI taxonomy): domain Eukaryota; kingdom Metazoa; phylum Chordata; order Ceratodontiformes; family Protopteridae; genus Protopterus; species Protopterus annectens. The sequence continues at coordinate 700,998,170 of NC_056725.1, read as the reverse complement.
TATGTGATGTGTAATATTTATGTTATTATACTCACTGATTAGCTTCAGAGTGTACTATTTTAAGTTTTAACTTTGAATGGTGTATATCACCTTCAATGTGATTACGTAGAGGGCAGGAATGTTTCATTGCCATGGTACCGGGTTATTCTGGCACTATTCTTGTGTTCTCACAAGCAGTAGAGTGAAGACAATCAGTGAATGATGTTTTTTAAGAGGCTTAGATGACTTGTAGCATGTATTTTATTCACTATCTTATATTTTAGCTACTTCTATGAAGTGAAGTTCTCTGATACACTTTACGAACTGTATCTAGATGGTGCTGTTAGAGCAGTATACGAGACAAGTATACATCATCAGATAAATTCATGCCATCAAGCACAGTGATGAGGTTGAATGTATACACAGTGTTTGTGTTTTGAAAGGATCTGACACATGAAAATGCTATGATGATGCTATTTATTTTAAAAAAAATTTTTTTTTGCAATATTTTAATGCATCGATTAAGTACTGCGGAACATCTTTTGAGGTTATTTCTTCTATATACATTTTTATATGTTGAAATGCCTTTATATATGTATACAGTATTTTGAACACACAAAAAGGAGAGTTTACTTGCAAATTTGATCTATCTCTTTAATTCATTTGGTTTTTATTAATTGGTTAATAGGCTGTAAGTAGTGATTGGTTTGATGTTTTTTGAAATGTTATACTGTTTAACAGAATTTTATGTCTGATGAAGCCTAGGAGTACTACGCGAAAGTGCTTACACACATTTTTTACTGAATAAACATTTGTTTTTATGCCATGAGTGTCCTTTGCCTGCTTGGATTCTACATTTTATACTTTTGGAGCTTGGTTTGGACCTTATCTGGTGCAGTGGTTTTGTTTTAGCTTGAGCTTAACCATTATGCCAACCTTCCATCCCCTTTTAATGCTGAAAATAATACCAAAGATTATCACACATAACAGGCCTTGTAAAGCCAGTTACAGCACATAGCAGGATAAGGCCTTAACTATGCCTCAGTTGATCTGGATTCATTTAGTGGCCCATGTTCTGGAGGTGCTGAAAAGAAAGGCATTACTTTATATTATATATGAACTATGGCAGAAGGAAACACTAAACCAATCTTGTCTGACCTATACGTGCATTTAACATTCGCTTTCCTCTATCTTTGCCTTCTCTACCATCCTTTCTAAATCTGTTTGGTATCTCTTTAATGTCTCTGTGGACTCCACTATAACCATATTTGTGAAGACGTGGTGAGTGAAAATGCACAAAACAGAGAATGAATGGAAAAAAATATTGATACATTAGAGATCGCTGAGGTTCTAATTTATTGTGGTTAATACAATCCGTATATGCTTTTCATACTTCAGGGTTCAACTGCTAATGACATACCTACAGGAATCCGCACATCATGTGATGCACTTCATTTGAGAGAGTTCCCTTTGATGACTGATTTTATCAAGGTTAGATTATATCTTCACTACATCTATGTTACTAACTCACCATCCTGAAACCCCTCATTTACATCATATGGTGTTAGAGCATTTGGAGGTTGAAGCCACAAGGCCCTACTCCTACAAGTTTACTGAGAATTTTATCATTGTATAACAGCCTCTGGTCACTACATCTGACCTTGATTAATCTGAAGCTCTGCCACAAGGCCCTACTCATATAAGTTTACTGAGAATTTTGTCATTGTGTAATGTAAGCACTTTTTTCATGAAGAACCTTGATGTGTATTAACTTAATCGGTTAAATACATGCCTGCTGTGTGATTGAAAGTCTCTGTGAAATAGTCCATGCACTCTAAGGGCCTCTTACTAAGTTGGCCACTGTCCCCTTTAGCTTGACCAGTAGACTAAACTGCATATGCCAGTTATTTAACCTCAAGAAATGACAGAAAACCTGTTTAAACCTGGCATCTCTTTAATTACTTTGTACTGCCTATAAACTGATTGCTCTAGGTTATAATTCCACCTGAGGGTGGTTAAAACAGGTATGCATAATTTCCCAATATAATAAAATGCCAACACCTACCACATTTCCCCTTACATTAAACCAACACCAAAAATTCAGTTCAGCAGAGCTTCTTATTGCTTTCCTCAAAATAAATAATTATAAACAAATGTGTTACTCTCCTTTATATCCCTCCTGGTGACAACACTACTATATACAGGAAGATGTCCTACATTGGATATATGTAACATTTCCACAAGAAAAAATATTACTGGGTGATGAGAATGTCAATTGGTTGGGCATAAACTCTAACTCCCCTACATCTAGCATGAACTAACATGGTTTCACACAACTAATTAATAGCCCTATACATTAGAGTATGACATCAAATTCCTGTTAGACTGAATCCTAGTACCAGACCCTACCAAATACTCCACCACAGGTACAATGTCAGACTCTCTCAAAGATCATCTCCAAATCTATATGACCAGACATCTCACACATCCATTTAAACAGCATATTTATAAAATAACACACAACCTTTCCAAGTTTAACCCAGAAATGTTCATTACTACACTATCATCTATTAACTGGAACTTTCTAAAAATCCTCCCTTTAGAAGATGCTGTAAGTGAATTCAATATAATTTTTCTAAATATCCTAAACTGCTGTGCACCTACTAAAAGGAAGAGAGTGAAAACAAATAAAGCAATTTGGCTAATCAAAAAGAGTAGAATGCTAATGCAGGATAGAGAAAAAAGCATGGAAAGAATGGCATAAATATAAAACACCTCAACATCTAGAAAACTTTAGAATTATTCATAATCATACTAAAAATCCAATAAATGAAGACAAAAAATTATACTGTAGTAACTTTCAGAATAATGCTAAACACAAACCTAAAACTTTTGGACATCCATTAAAGAAATCTTACATCCTGTCCAAAAATTGAACCCAAAGCCCTCTCCCAATAACTCACCACTCAAAACTGTAATACAGTTCATCTCTTATTTTATAGACAGTATAGCATCTCTAACTAAGAATTCCCTTGCCAAAATACTTGAAAAATGTATTCAAAAACAATTGCTAGACTGTCTCCTGCAAGAAGAGCTCCTATACTGTCAATAAAGCTAAAGATAATGACAAACTAGTCTATTCCTTATTTCTAGACTATTCTAAAGTCTTTGACATAGTTTGTCATAGCAAACTTCTACTTCAAAATTCCTCACTAGGTTTCTCTCAGACCAATCTTCAGTGGTTCAAAAGCTACCTGTCCAATAGTTATCAGTCAGTAAAATGGCACTTCACACTCTCTTCTTACCTGCCAGTCATAGCCATTGTACCACAAGGGTCTATTCTTGGTCCCCTCCTCTTAATATTTTCACAGACACCCTCTATACATCCACACAACAGGCCACCTTAATACAATACATAGATGATTCCACTTTCATTTGCACATCAGACAACATGGTACACCTCCAAAAAAAATAATTAGGAAGCTTTAACAGCCACTGAAACATGGTTTTGAAACTCACAACTCCTGCTCAACCCAGAAAAGACCAAACTAGTACTTATTCCCCAAATCTCTCTCATGAAAAAAACAAAATTTAAAGTTATCTTTCTTGATAGTAAAACCAATGAAGTTACTTCACATAGCAAATTATTAGGGGTGATAGTAGATGCTAATCTTACATTCAACCATCATGTACAAAATTACATAAGAAAAACTCATCAAAAACTAGGGCTGCTTTACAGAGCCAAAAACTCTCCCTGAAGCAACTAAAACTGCACTTGCCACCAGTCATCTTCTCCCCTATCTTCTTTATGGTGCTCCCATCCTTACTAACCTCCGGGCTTCACAAAAAATTAAAACTTGAACAATGTTATAGCAAAGCTGCTAAATTTGCAGCAAATATCCCTTTCAGAACCCCACTACTGTATAGCACTAAAAACCTAAATTGGTTCAAACTGCCTCATTAACTAACATATACACAGCTTTTTACCACCTATAAAATTATCCAGCATCCATTTCTCTGTCCAACACTAAAAAAACATTCTACACAACTATGTTCCCAATCAGACATTGTGATCCAATGACCAAAAACTCCTGTCTACAAACTTATCAGATCTGTTGGGCATTGTCTGTACTCATACAAGGCTACTTGATTTAATCTCAAGTGTGAGTGCAATAGCTACATAAAAAGTATAAAGTGCTACATTTCTGCATGTCACTGGGGAATAAGTTGTGAAGCCTACTTAAGCATTATCCTTTCTTAATCAGGAGATAGATAGAATAGGAGAAAGTCAGGAATTTTTGTCAGCCCTGAAATAATTTCCTATTAAATTGGTAATTTGCACTTCACAAGTATAAGAATGAATGAACGGTATGTAGTTACTGTTGTAAAACAGAATGTGAATTTTATGTGTTGCATGACTGACTGACAAGAGACAGACTGCTTCACCAAGTAAAAGTGATACAAACATAGTTAGGCTGTAAAGAGCAATGGACCTGATCTTACCAAAAGCCACAGATGTATGCAGAGCAAGAGAAATTACTAGTACATATTTAAAATAATTAATTAAAGAGAATATTTCCGCGGTGGTGCAGCGGTAGCATTGTTGCCTCACAACAAGAGGTTCTCCCGTTCGATTCTTGGCTGGAGTGCGGGGAGTGCCTTCTGTGTGGATTCTGCATGTCCTCCCCACGGTCGAGTGGCATTCCGAAAGACATGTGTGAATGGGTGTGCCTTCGTTGAAGGTTGGGCATCGAGCTGGCAACTCGGCACCATAAAAATCTACTGCCAATCATTAGCAGACCAGAGTTCCACTGTGGCGAACCCAAACCGGGAAAAGCCGAAAGACAAACAACAACAGTGTGTTAAACAAAAATGTAAATAAAAAAGACTAAAATAAGAAATAAAGTGAGAACATTTTGCAAAAGCAATGCATGTGCTAAAGAGAGCCATGTGACACTGTGGAATAATAATAATTTAGATTAGAAAAAGCTCATTCAATTAAATTCAAGTACATTCACTACCAGGTATGCTATAACAGTAAGAAGAAGGATTATCTAGGTTGCAGAATCTTGCAGAATCTGTACTACAAAATTACCCTTGCAAAGATGTGTAAAAACAGTGTTTAAAAGAATTAGCATGTTGTTAAGAATTAATATGGCTCAATTGAAGTAAAAAGACTTGATACAGAGATTGCTTCAAAAGCGTATGTTTTTTGTTTGCAAGGAATACAGAAAATTACTAAACAAAGTGCTGAATTTAAATTAAACATAAGTGCAGATTGTAAAAATGTTGCATTTAAACTAGATATAGGCATAAAGTATAAGACTTTTAAGCTTTGAAGTTGTTGTTGTTTGTCTTTCAGCTTTTTCCCGGTAAGTTTTCACCACAGTGGAACTCTGGTCCGCTAATGATTGGCAGTAGATTTTTATGAAACGCCGAGGTGCCAGCTCGATGCCCAATCTTCAACTAAGGCATGCCCATTTATGCACACATGTCTTTCGAACACTACCCAACTGCGGGGAGGACATGCAGACTCCACACAGAAGTCACTCCCAAGCCAAGCCGAGAATCGAATGGGAGAACCTCTTGCTGTGAGGTAATAACGCTACCGCTGTACCACTTGAAAAAAGAACTGTGGGTATGTAGTAGAACCAAACTTTCATAACCTGCTAGCACAGAGGAATACAATAAGAAGTACAATATCCTATTTCAAACTTAAGTTAATTCTCCAAAAGCAATAATTCGCCTAAAAAGTTGGGGTTTGGCTTGTGAAAAGTGTGGGATGGGAAAACAAATTTACAGTGTAAAAGAAAACAATGTGTGCAGAGCAACAGTTACAAAACTAAAGTGATATCACACATGCTGTACAGTCATGACATATTGTATGGTAGCATTAGTTTATTTGCTTGCTTAAGAGGTTTACCAGGAGAATATCATATACAAGCACATCCTGATAATATGCCAGTGATAAATGTTCTCAGAAAATTGTTAGTATCTACCAGGAATTAAACCAGGCAGGGTAAGAAGTGAATAGAAATCATAGGTGGCATTAAGAAGCAATACAAATCAACAGACATGGTTAACAATATGGTTACTGTTGTAAAAGTAGGAAAAGATTCCCATTTATATTAATCTACAGGATCTCTGCCTGGACTACTGGTGTACAGGGATAAAGCCCTGACTGCAGCCCAGATGAACCAGGCTCTATTAGCAGTTTGAGTGCCTGATTAATAGGTAGGAAAGATGGGAATGCTCATCTTGTGTGTGTATGGGGAGGGGGGGATTCATGGTGTCATTTTCAGCATCAAGTTTGACCCCTGGTGGAGAAATGTTGTACTGTGTGTAGGCAGGGCTCAGGCTGAGAAACATATGAAGATGGGGCCAAGATTCTTCAGAACCCAATACATGCCAGCCCCTGGGCTCAGAACAGGAGCATGCAAGGAGCAGGGAATTAGGTAGAATACTATCTGGGAGCAGTGTGCTGGTTTGGCAGTAGTCCAAGAATTAATAGGGGAGTCTGGTAGATATGCTGGGTGATGCCAATGGCAGCTGTGGAGAGCCAAAAACTGAGCAAAACAAAACCTTTGAGATTTGAATAAAATGATTAAAAAGAGAGCATTCCCACTGCTTACATCTTAAGAAGTGCTTAAAGGATGTCATATGCTAAGCTCCTCTTAGTATTAAGTACTAAATGCAAATTACTGTTTCTGGTAAGGCCACAATTTGTGTGTTTTCAATATGCAATAAGGAAACTTGTTGTTCTGTGCCACTGAGTTGATGCCATTCCCTGGCAACAAAAGGGTAGTTGACCTGAGTTGTATTTTGTCTTCAATTAGATGGCTAATTACTGACAGAGGGGCACCCATTGCTGTAGTTATTTTATCAGTCTGTTGCTTTGTAGATCTTCCTCAATTACGTTGACCTTTGTCTTTGCTAAACATTATTCTTTTCTGCTGCTCTTTCACTCTACATGATATGTCTGAAGTAATGCACATTGCTGTTTTGTCATCTGAGTTTCCAGAGAATACCTAGGTGTTAGGGGAGATAGGGAAGACATGGCTTCTGATGGTTCTAATGGCAGTATGGAGAGAAAGGCATATCCCACTTAAATGAAGAATACACATTCTAGTGCCAGTGTGCAAGAACAAAGGTGAAATCCACAACTGTGGGCACTACAGTCATATCAAACTCCTGCCACACTGCATGAACATTCTAGAGATGGTGACTGATAAATGAATATGCAGAGTTATAAAAACTAAAATAGGAGCTGAGCAGTTCGGATTCAGATCAGGATGCAGCACAACCGACCCAAATGTTTGCAGTGAGACAGACTGCTGAGAAGAAATTAGAGATGAGAAAAATCGAATTAGGAATTCCTAGATTTGGAGAAAGCATATGACAAGGTCAGAAGAAAGCTGACTTGGGCAGTCCTGAGGTTGTTCAAATTCCTAGAACCATTGGGAGAATTAGTGCAGGCTCTGTACAAGGACCCAGTAATTGAAGTATGAACAGTGTTCGGACTTACAAAGGGGTTCCCAGTGGGAGTGAGTGTGCATTAGGGCTCATCTCTGAGCCCACTGCTGTTCATACTAGTGATGGGATACATTAGCAAGCAGGTTGGAGGGGACAGATCAACAAAGTTGTTATATGCAGAAGATGTGGCATTACAGGAAGACTCTAAGCAACAAAGGATAGGCGAATTGAATGCAAAACTGAAGGCACGTGGGATGAAACTGAGTACAGATAAGACAGTTGTAATGGCAGCAAATGGAAGAAATTAGAAGAAGATGAGGAATGAGATAGAAGGAAAAATAGTAGAACAGGTTAACAGCTTTAAGTACCTAGGAGGGATGGTTGAGGGAGAAGAGTAGTCTAAATGAGGAGGTGCATGGTAAAATCAGACGGGATACAAAGTGTCAGGGGTAGTGTATGACAGAAGAATGCCAAAGAAGGTAAAAAGTAAGGTGTACAAAATAATGGTGTGACCAGTACTGCTGTATGGTACAGAAACCTGGGCACTAAAGGCAGATTAGTAAAGGAAGCTAGAGATGATGGAGATGAAGTACCTGAGAAGGTTAGTAAGATACACACTGCTGGACAGACTAAGAAATGAGGACATCAGAGCAGAAGCCAAAGTAGCTCCAATTGCAGGAAAGATCAAAGAGAACAGATTACAGTGGTTTGGGCATGTGCAGAAAAGCAGTAGACAATTTGGTGAAGAAGATTTGGGAGAGACAGGAAGAAGGCAGGAGCAAATGAGGGCATCCAGTTAAGAGGCAGATGGATTGTGTGAGAAAAGCCTGCGACAGTCAAACATGACTGCTGAAGAAGGTAGAAGAGTGGCAATGAACTGAGAGAGATGGCAACAGTTGCCACAACACCCCAACCCCATGTAGAAAATGTAAAAAGGGGGGCTGATGAGGTTGATGATCTTCTCCAATACTTTATGAAGGCGCAGGATTCTTAGGATTTTATCGAATATTTCTTCACTACCAGAGCTATTCAAAGAGTTGTTATGAATGCAGTTTAAGGGCTGGAAGATTTTGTAAAAGTGATGATCTGGTAGTGTAGATTCAGCCATTACAGCACTATGGTAAGAGACAGGTGCAGGCAGTGAACATCATTTCAAGTAAAACAGAAACAAATGTATAATAAATATAACAATTCTGAAATATACTGGTCATACTTGGATATCAGCAGGATTGAAGCCTGATACTGACAAAGTCAAAGCATCCTTTAAATGAGTTGCTGGTAGCTTGGGTGGATGTTAAATATCCCTGGGCATCTTTTGAAAAGAGTAGGGGAAGTTCCCCGACAACCTGACTAAATTTCCCAGGGTATTATTAATACTGTCTTGGGTGTCCCTGGAAAAGAGACTATTAGTCTAGTTGGACTAATCTGGTCAACAAAGCATAAACAAATAAAATAAAATAAGATAAGATAAAATAAATACATTTTGCAAATGTCAAAGCCAGAAGACATACAGGTATTACAGAGGTATCTAAGAATGACATAGTATCTTGCAAATTTTATACCAAATTTGACTGAGATAAATGTGACTCTGAGAAAGGTGTCAGAGCAAGATGTAGTCTGAAAATGGATGTAAATGGAAGTATCTGAAAAATCCAAACCATATATCCCATGGGCCTCCACTACAGGAAGTTTAAGATATTACACAGTGAAGACTTTAGCTTGGCTTGTTCTTTCTTATAGTTTTTACAAAATGGTTTATCTGTGTGATCTTTTTACCCTTTGGTTTGGTTTGCACATTACACACACACACACACACACACACACACACACACACACACACACACACACACACACACACACACATATATATATTAACATTAAGGTTGCCAATGTCTTTGTTTATAAGTTCCATGATAATACGTTTCATGGCCTTGCAGATCAGGCCCGTCAGACTGATGGGGCGGTAGTTCCCAGGATCCAAGGTATATCGCCCCTTGTGGAGTGGGATAACTGCAGCTGTGCACCACTCAGTGGGCACGAAGCCTGAGGTGAGGGTATGATTAAACATGACACTTAGGTGAGGTGCCAGTTCATTTTGTAGTTCATGTAGTACACAGCCCGGGATGTCATCTGGTGCCATGGATGCTGTATTCTTAGCTTTGGAGAGTGCGTTTTTTACTTGTGTGGCCGTTATTACCAGAATTTGGCAATCTTCCAGTATTGAGACAGGCCATTTAGGGGGTGAAGTTGGCACTGAATCAATCTGCCAGGATATTGGCAATATCCTTGGGATCAGTATATTTAATGCCATTCTGTTGTAGCTCAGAGCAGATCTGAGCTTTGCCATTTAGATTCTTGACATAGTTATAGAATGCCTTGTGGTTGTCTTTGGAATCTTTGGCAATTTTATTTTCCTAACTAGCTTTGGAGGATTTTATGAGGGATCTCAGCTTCTTACTGAGGCTGGTAAGGGAGTTTTTTGCATCCTGGGATTTTCTCCTTTTGTGCAAAAGTTTTTTCCTTTTGTTGTAAAGTTTGTTTATGGCAGGGGACCACCAGATTGGCTTCCTTTTTTTGGAGGAGAGCATCTTGGTTCTATTTGGGATGGCACGATTCTTGCATGAGTGGATGTGCTCGTACATTGCCTTAGTGTAGGACTCAGCAGTGGAACTTTCAGTTCCTGTATGCATGGGTGTCATGAAGTTTGTAACTTCTGACTTGAGTAGCATGAAGTGTGAAGTGGAGAAGGTTTTTATGGAGGTTTCCTTACTGTGGGGTGGGGGTGTGATGTGGATGTTAAGGGTGATTAGCTTATGGTCTGACCTGACCAACGAGGGGGTGACCATAGGTGTAGAGCATCGATTTCCCATGTTGGTAATGACCAGGTCTAGGATACTGGAGCCCCTGGTGAGAATATGGATTAGTTGATCCAGGGCATTGGAATTTATGAATTCCAAGAACCGTTGGGCAAAGGTGTTGGTGCATGAGTAGTTTTCCCAGTTAATGGCAGGGTAGATGAAATCACCCAGTATTAGGGTGTTTGGTTGTATATTAATATTTTCCAGTATGTTTAGAAAGGTGTAGTGAGAATCTTGGGGCATGGTGGGGGATCTGTAGCAAACTAAATTTGGAATGCAGTCTTACTTAGTGTTAGTTGCACCTGGAGAATTTCAGATGCATTGTGTTGGGCAACTAACCTGGTGGTGTGAATATCCTTGATGAATATGGACACTCCTCCACCAGTGTTTCGATCCTGGTTTGGTAGCCGAAAAGTGTGGTAAGAGTTGTAGCCTGGTATTGCAGGGGTGCTGTCTGGAGCCTTGAACCAGGTCTCAGTTACTGCACAGATATCAATGTTCTCCATTTTTAGGAGTGCCTCGAGAGAGAGAGAGTGCATTTTGAGGTTTAGACTTCTAGCTTTGAGTAGCATTACCTTCAGATTTTGCATGCTTGTACCTGTTACGGTGCTGGTTTTGTCCATTGAACTTTGCCTAAAAAAGACACTATAGAGGTGGCAAGAGCCTTAGCCAGTAACCTGAATCCCAGGGGCGACAGGTGCAGACCATCTCTGGCAAAGCATCATGGCCTGTTGTTCATGTCATCCCAGGCAGAGAGATACTGGATCCCCTTTGAATGACACCAGAAGCTTAGCCAATTGTTGAAGTCAATCATTTTGTCCTTATATTGTGGTATCATTCTGGGTGAAGGCAGGATGCTACTCAGGGCTAGGGTCATATCTACCTGGGCCACATGATCTGAGAGCTCTTCCATGTCCCTTTTCATGTAGTCCAGGGAGGTACATCTCAGGTTATTCACTCCAACATGGACAATGACAGTGTCATATTTGTATTTGTTGTGGAATGACTTGAGTGCATGAGTTATGTGGCTGATCCTGGCACCCGACAGGCAGCTCACTGTAATTTTCTCCTTGTTCAGCCTGGTGAGTGGGACATCAGTGTGCCTGACTATAGAGTCACCTATTACTAAAGTGTTAGGTACGTTGTCTTGCCTTAGGGGCTGTTGCTGGGTGGCACACTGGTGTTGTGAGCTATGTGACACTTTGGTTGTGATTGGTGTTTGTTTGCGTTTCAGCTTCGGAGGTCCTTGTTGCTTGGGCAGGTTACAGTTAAGGGCCTCCGCATATGTGGATTTAGTGTTGCTATGTGTGGGTGTTGGTGGTGTGAGTTTAGAAGGGCTATGTCTTGCTTGAGGTGTAGTGCGGGTGTTAACCTTCTCCTCTTGACTGTCTAGCACAATCTTGGGTGGAGAGAGCGTTGCTACCAGTTTGGCTATGTAAGTGCATCTCTCACAGGTTGTAGTGTTGGGTGGTAGGAGGAGAGGATTGTCTGTGTACATGAGGCAATTGCTGCATTGCCCCAGTATGCCCATATTCACCAGCTGAACAGGAGAAATCAACGGAAGCTGACCCTTGGACATGCCTGGTTTAGTGCTTTTTTTTTTTAAAGTACAGGAGCTGTTTTCCCTTACCTTAGCAAGGTTCTTTGCAATTATAGGCTGATTAGTACCTATGATTAATTTCTTCTTATTAATAAGGAGAGTTGAGTGCTTGTATCAGTTTAAGGCTTCCTAGTGCTTTCCAGCAGGTATTAGAGCAAGTGCTAGTCACAGGGATGCTTAAAGGTAAGATGAAAAAAAATGGTGTATCCTAAACACTGCAGTGTGCACTAGAGAAGTTAGATGTAAAAGTAGGTAACTTAAGTTTTACCTGCCTAAAAAGTTATGTTTTAGTGGAGAGTCACTATTTTTAAAACAGCAAGATAGATTGAAAGGGGGTGATCACTTTTGTATTCCGGTACTATGGAATACAGTAGAATGGCCAATAATTTTAAATAGTTGAAGGGGAGTGATTTCACAAAATGATAATTTTGTGCTTACTCACACAAGCCAGTGAAAGCAGAGAGGAAATGAGATATATGGTCAAATTAACATAAGAGGCAGGCAGCTAGAAAGACAGTGGTATTTAAGAACACGACAGTGACAGGGTGGGGGGATGGCAAAAGATTTCTGCCTGACTCACAAGAAACAGAGCTGTGGGGTCTTTTGAAATTTTAATATGCAGTTAAAAGTAGAACACAAGCAAAACACAAGGTAAAGAAAAGAAATCACAGCACTCAGAATATAAAAAGGCAATAAACCAATACAAAATACAACAAATAAAAAGCAAACCAACCTTTCCCTCACAGCAAAGTGCAGCAGAGTCTGGGTGAGCCTTTCCAATAAAGCTCTGAAATGTTTTATTTTACCCCTTAAATAGAAGGTGCTTTAAGAGATTTTCCAGAAACTGTGGGGATAATGTCACTCTTTTTGTATTTGAGGGAAGCAACTTTATAAAAACTCTTTTCATCTATTGACTTAGAAAATTTAGGTATTTCTAATGCTCAGACACAAATCATAATGAGGTGATTTAATTTTTAGTTTGTTTTAGATAATTAGGACAGTAGTTGGAATAGAGAAGTCTAAAATATAGGTTGGCTGTCAGGAAGCAGGTTTAGGTAGGAATGGGTAACCAATAAGCATTTTGAAGTGTAGGTTAAGATGTTATGTTCTAAACACAAGTATGATAGATCAACATATTTTATTGATTATTGTTTGAATAGAGAAGGCATTTTCTTGAAATCAGTTCTATTTGTGGAAAAGGTAAAGTTCAATCTGGGTGTAAGAATGTTGATTGCAAGTGATCTGTAAGCTTGAGGGGGTGGGATGATGTAAAGCAGTATTGCATTCCAGAGTTATAATACTGACTTTTGACAATCTAGATTAAGCCAATAAAAAAATAAAAGAAGCACCGACGAGAGTAATTTATCTGTAAGTAGACACAAAGATAAGGACACTGTTGAAATAACAGATGTTGACGCTACAGGAAAAAGTAGTAACTGAATGGGAATTGAAGCAGATTTTATTTTATTTTGAATTTGTTAACCAGGGTCGAGCAATGATCCCACTTGCCCCTTTTCAGTCTCACTTCCGGGCCCAATGTAGCTGAGAAGAGATATCTGTCTGGATAGACTATAAAGTGATAGCATGACATGAAGTAGACACACACATAACTCTAGAACCATCATTAAACCAATTCAAGAAAACTCAAACAGTATTTCATGACACACTGGCTATGCCCCTGTCACAATCCAGACTAAGTCCTAGCGTACTATAGTACACTAAGCAGTACTGTAAGAATACCTAGTTCCATCTATCTGATTGTCTGTAACCATATAAGCTTGAACTATGATAGACTACAATTGTTTTAATGTTTTTCTGTATGTACTATTGGAGCTTTTCTCCCTGGGCCTCCATTGGAAATGGACATGTATCCAGTCAGACTATCCCGGTCAACAAATGTAAAATAAATAAAAATAAATATATGAATGTGACAGCCAGAAATGGCCTTCATATTGGGCAAGTGCAGATTTTAAATTGTTTATTGGAAGCTTTGTATGTATCAAAATATATGCTTATCTACATAGGTTAGTGAAGTTACATTCCTATAAGTTTCAGTCATAATTAATGAGTAATTAATTTTATGTGTTAACCACAATAGTTTGATTGCACACTTGGCCTTTTTTTTGCTAACTAATGTTATACTATAGTGGAAGGAAAACAAGAAAGTGTAATATACGATTGTGACTGTAATATGGTGAAGAATTAAACAAATTGTGTTTTTTAGATAAATATATACAAAAGGGGGTCAAATCTTAACCATTGTTCTTATGACATAAGCTTAAATTATTGATATTAGGCAAAGACTTCTAATCCTTGACTGGGAAATTTAGCACAGAATGATATGTACAAAGATTTATTTTTTAGACAGTGGGGATATTCAGAATGAGCATAACTTGACTATACTAAAGCAAAAATGGTAACCAAAGTTGACCAATGTGGCCCAATAGGGATCAAGTGTACATAATTGCTGACATAGTGTGGGTATAGCACTACAGTTCTGCATAAAGAAACCTGACCATCATGAAAATAGCAATCACTGTGTAACAAGTACATCATGCTATGCATGGTCACATGGCCCAAGGACATTAGCATGCACGTGGAATGCCTGATTTCATGCTCATTCTCATGTGTACTGAAGACATAACTCTCAAGTGTACTGGTCAGTTTTTCATGAAATTGTGGTTTTCTGGCAAACTACTGGCAAATCATTAAAGACTGAAGTTAGAAAATAATGATAGACATTTAAGTTTCAAACTTCATACCCTTCAGAAAATCCATGCTAATGCAGCTAATGAAAAGTTCATTATTCTATCAACTTTCTAAGTTTGTAAGAGCAATATTTAAAAATTGTCCCTATTTTTGAGCCTTTGCCCACTTTTATTCATGATTTTGTCCAGATTTCTTGCTCTAAGAGAGTTGAGAGGTATGACTGAAGATCTGCATAGCTTCTACAAGAGCACAGCTGTGAGCTAATATAAGAGCTACATATCATACAGCCAACTAGTTTTATCTTATAAATGGGAAAGAAAAGAGGAGGAAACATTAAGCAGATGAACACAGAGAAGAGTAGTTGGAAGGGAAGGATTGTATGGGCTGAGTGAAGGGGAAGGGAAATATATATATATTTTATGGGACAAGTGTGTTTTTCCAGTTTTATAAGTAATGTAAAGGGAAGGTAGCATGGGGAAGATGTGGAGAGAAAGGAAGTTATTGGTATGCTAACAGGGCCATGCACAAATACATAAAATGTAGACAGAGTAACAGGGGAAGCAGTCACTCAAAAAGTGAGGCAATAGACTGGCAGAGGTTGGGCAAATGGTGATAAGGAAGCTTTGCCTATAAACAGGGGATGTACAGAAACACTCACGGAACATGAAAACACTGTTAAAACCTGGAAGTGTCCACTCTATTTTCATCTTTACTTTTACAATATTCACAGAAATTTGGATTTAATTTACAGCTTTTATTAAACATTTCAAAGAAAAACACTGACAACCATTTGATGAACAAAACACTCTCAGACTAAAAATATTTATAGCAAGCAAATTAAAAATAACTAAATAAATAAGACATGGCATAAGCATAACAATAACAATTATGATATCCTAATGATTGTCATTATTGGCATTTCTGATGAATGTAATTCTCAGTGACAGTGATTTACCAAAACATCTGAGAAGATGAATGTAATTTTCAACGACAACCAGAACAGGTCTTAATTTGTGGAACAGGATGTGTAACTTGTAAAAAGTGTTTTTGAAGCTCATCAGATCTGAGTTTTTGGTGCGTGCACACACACACAGACACACACACACACACACACACACACACACACACACGCACACACACACACACACACACACACACACACAAAATCATCTTGGGGTGACAAGTAATATGAGGTATAACTGGTTTCAAGTGAAAAAAAAAACTTGCACTTTAAGAGGTGAATCCCGCTTTAAGAAGTAAAGTGAATAGGGTGAATCATGTTGTCCCAGAGTGAAAAAAATTCATGCAGTAGCGTTAAGCACACACTACAGTGAATCTTGTAATCCCATTGTCCCAAAATATCACTTTAGACTCTTGAGCTCAGGAAGCACATGTACTTTGTCTGCAAAGCTCCATGAAGCCTTTCTTTCTGTCTCTCTGTCTGTCTCTGTCTCTCTCTCAATGTCTCTGCATTTGAACCAATGAGGGAAACTTTCTAGAGCTTTTCACATGGCAAAACAGAGCTTTCAAGTGACTGTAATGAGGGAGATGGTTACAGTGAGACAGTTCTTTTTAACAATGATGCCGCCCAACCAGCACCAAACCCTACGTAACTTCCTTGGTCACCTTGTGCTGGATTCAGCCCTGGCTCTAACTCTGGCAGCCCAGTAGTCAAGGGCTGGATAGATAAGAAGCTGCACTTGATGTATGAAGCAATACTCCAGGGTGCCAGTGTAGGCATCAAACTAATGGTCCCCCTTCATTCTTATCAACAACTGAACTGCGCACCAGATGACCAAGGAGGGTCCCTCTGAATCACTCTTCAATGGGGTGCCTATGTCACCCACTGGACACACAGCATTTGAGACCACCAGCAAACCCTCCAGGACACCTTCCTGAGGGTGATCTTTATCACCTTTTACAGTGGTAAGCCTCAGGACTGCTGTGAACCCAGCTGTCAGCCTGGTGGCAGGTGTAGGGTGTGTTGGCCACTGCTTCAGCTCTGCCTGTTGCGCAGCTAGTCTGTCTGAAAAAAGAAAATAAATGGGGAAAAACAATACAAAAAACCCAACGAAATAAATAAAAAAAGAGAAATAGCAATCAGCAACTCAACGCAAAACTCCAACAGTGGAACACACCATTATATAGTGGATTATAACCTAGGGGATACCAAGTAGATAGAACTAGAACTGTGTAGAACAGTAGCAGATTAAATGTAGAAAAACATTCTACAAAGCCAATGAGTGACTAAACATTGGTGAAACATGGCAATACATAAAAATACTACTGCTCAGTACTGTGGTAAATTGATTACATACTTTTACACAGTAACCAAAAATATAGGTATCACTGGAAACTTTTAAGACAGTAGCACTATAAATGCACTTAAAACTAATATACAAAGATGGCCAAAGAACGATTAAGTATAACTATTACAATAAAAAAAAAAAAAAAAACTCACTGCTGTGGGTAACAGTTATGCAGTAATGACAGCTGTACTGTATACTTACCCCACCATTGGGGCAGCCTGGCTTGCCTTCTCTGACAGTAGATTCTTTTCTTTGGGAAAATATGTGTTTTTTAGCCATGATCTTGGCTACAAGAGCAGGCATTGATGCAGTATAGATGGATGGCTTGACAAAAGTTGCCAATGAATCAGCATATTTTAGAAAGATATTAAGACATTCAAGCAAACTCATTTAAATATGGGGAGAAAGTAGAAACACTACACTGACAACAGATGAAAGTCAGGATTGAATCTCAGAGCTATGAGCCATATATCTAAAACAATGAGTTAGCCCACTGCTCTAGAATGGATGGAAAAATCTAAATATCTGATGTTCTTTGAGAGTAAAGAGGAACAAAACGCAGCCACATGAATACAATTTCCAACTGTCTGCTCTTAAAATTTTCAGGAAACCATATCAAAGTGTATACATACAGGGCATGTCTGAACCTTCAGTCCTCTATTCTAAAACTCCAGTACTATGACAGATACTTGTATGTAGCAACTTTGGAAATGTTAGCAGTTTTATTTTTACCATTAAATTCCTAGATCTGACTACCAAGCTTATGATCTACTGGCTTTTAAGAAGTTAGTCATACTCGTACACATATCAAGATTGTTTTTGAAGGAAATTAGTGACTGACTTCTTCCAATTATTGTGTCATTTATCATTTTTTCTATTACTTATGTTAAATTTTAGTATTGCTTCCCTAGATGCTGTCAGCTCCTGAAGCAGCATGTCCAAGTCATACACTTTGAAACAGAGCTGGATCACACTTTGTAATACAGAGCAGCCAGAGGCCACCCTAAGTAACCTGTTGGAAAAAGAAAACAATGACGGTGCCTGAAGCCTTTTTGAGTACTTCATGGTTTCCAACCTCATAACTTTTCTAGCAAGGAATCACAGCAGATGAGTAGGGTATTAAGTGGTACATTGAACTAACTTCCTGGTGTGACTGGACATGCCCTTTTAGAATCAGGACCAGATGAAATACAGAATAGGCTTTCCTGTCTTTTTCAGCTTTGTACTGGTACAATTTAAATTAGTTTTGGTTACGATGGTGTTGTTTTTTATGATGATCTAGGATTACAATCTGAAGTAAACCAGGGGAAAAGCATAATGAGAAAGGTGTGTATATATGTATGTAGTTATAGTCACTCACTGAAGTACCCTGCATGACTTTAGTAAAGAACACCAAAGGATGTATTCACAAAAACCTTACCGCATTTTTCATCATGTTAACCTTTATTCCACACATTTAATGGTTGCTCCTTTTCTTAACAGTATAGTAATTAACATGGTTGATGCAGCCTTTTTAAGTTGTCATTTGGTGATGTTATTGAATATATCATTGTATACTTAGCTTAAGCTTTACATTTCAGACTTCTTTAAATATTGGTATGGATGGAGAATTTAAATATTTCTATGGGTGGAGAACTGACACAGTCTACCTTACAAATATCAAGTGAAACAGCCACTGAGTAGAATGACAAAAATGGATATAAATGGGTGTGAATGGTTGTTTTATAATGTGCTGCAAAACATAAGAATTTGCCCTGACCTTTGCCTAAGTATGGAAATTAGAAAGTCTTGTGCAAGTGTGGGAAGTGGTATTTCCCTCCCTCATGTTTTTCAGATATAAACAATGCTGAGTTTATTTGGGTGACATTTCATTTTCCCTTGCTTGCAAATAGGGACAGAGGAGAGTATTGTTTCTGAGACAAATTGCTATTTATGCAGCATGTTATTTGCAAACAAAACACACTCTTGTTAGTTTGTGTACTAATCAGCTGTTGAACAGCAAATGTCTTAACAATTTAATTTCAAAACAAACTTCTCCGCAGCCTTGGTAGAGACAGATTTACCAAGCAAGGCAGTGCTTATAAGAACTAAGTTCCTCATACATGTTAAAGAAGGTAAAAGTGTCAAAACCTTGTACTTGATGAACATAAACAGTCGCAGATGCATGTTCCTCTGCACTGTGTATATGTGTACATGTCTATGAGCACGCGCACACACACACACACACACACACACACACACACACACACATATATATATATATATATATATATATATATATATATATATATATATATATATACACACGTCTTTGCATTTTTCATCAACACTTAAAATATATTTATGCAACTGAAACAAAAGTGACCATCATGTGGCTTGAGAAATGCCCTCGTATCAGAATGATTTGCCACAGAGCCACTTTGTGCTTTTGACCAATTCAGGCCTACAGGCATGCAGTAATCTCATGAACAGAACTGGCTTTGAAGTCAGTCATGATGATGGGCATGAGAGTTTTTTGCTTTGCTTACTCAGAGCTGCAAAGTAAGCTACACTCAGAACTTAAAAATGCTGACTGTGAGGTGCAGTATGGTATAAAACTGTTTGAGACTTATTTGTCTGCCTTCTGTTTTACCAGCTGTAATGCTGAAATATAATTTCTCGATATTGTGGCAAACTAAGTAAAACTCAGCGATGTAATGAGTATGCCCTATAAAGCCCAGCCATTATGCTGAGTAAAATGCTCATGATACTTTTAGTACTATTGAAAATCATATGTTGTACACTCCAAGTGGAATGTCTGTTTTATCAAAGTGGACAGTCAGTTGACCAGGAAGTGCTAAAGAAATTAAAAAATGAGTGAAGGTGCAAAGGGGAATACAAGAAAATGGCATCCAGGGTAAGTGAATGGTCTGATACCTTTCGTAGTCATATAAATGAAAACAGCATTAATGGCAAGGATAGGTGATCTTACTAACAGCAGGAGCATACAGAGTCTAGGATCAAAAGCCTAGCAAAATGGATGTTTTTACAGAGAAGGAAAAAGACTGCAGCATGAAGTAACAGGAAGCACATGAGTTTGGAAGGTATGTGCTTCCCAAGCTGGAACTGTATAAATATGAGTGGTCTGTGTCATCCGAGGGGAAAAGCAGCTGGATACTGAACAACCCTAGCAGCAAGGAACTGAAACCACAAATGGCTTCAAAAGGCTGGGAGGGTTTATTAGAGGTCTTCTTTATATGTGGTCACAGGAAAGAGGCTAGACACTCTAGGGTGCTCAGTCAAAATAACAGAAATATTACGAAAAGCTAGCAAACTGCTGGGAATCCAATAAACTGCACAATGCATGTGCTTTACACTCTTTGGTAGATGTACATCAACTGAAGCTAAACCAATTACTTTAAATATACCATCTGGGAAACAGAGTTGTGATAATTTCTTACTTTAACACCTTTACTGAATTATCACTTAAGACAAAGGCAAACATACATCTGTATAAAAGAAAACAAACCATGTTACCATGCTCACAGTTAACGACATCATTCATCACATACATTATTTTATACAATTATCACCAATCCATCATTACATAAATCAGTTACTTCGTTTCAGCAAAACTTCAGTTCCTCTTGCACAAAGCTTCTATGGCACCCTGGGCTGAATACTGAATGATGGTATATACCTAGGTGGTAGCATTCCTAAATACAGGACATACAAAAAAATGAATAAAAGTGAAACAACAGTTGTTTATATGTAGCTTCTAGAAGCTTATAAAACTAAAATCTAGACAGTTAAAACTAGTTATTCACATATGCATAACGTGATACATACTATAAAGGAGAGAAACTGACTTAAAAAAGCACTCTTTTCCAATGCTCTTAAAATTGTGACACTGTATTACATATTTGCAATTATTACATCTTGCTAGAAATGCTGTAGGTATTGTAGGCTGAGATAGTTAGGAGGTCTTCTTACTCTGGTAGCTTCGTGACTTCAGACTAAGAGTATCTGATACACATACCTCAACCTGTTTCCATTAGTTTTGTTTGGCTGCTTATTGAAATTTCAACACTCATAGCGCCAGTATGAAAAAAAACAAACAAATAAATAATGCAGGAGAAAAGTGAATTTCAGACATCACTCTTCACCTTTAAACTTACTTTTTTTTGGGGGGGGGTTGTCCCCCTTCACTCCCTGAACTTACATATACTAACTCTAATATCATCCCATCTCCGATTTCAAACTTCTTTAAATATTAGTATGGATGGAGAACTGAAATATTTCTATGGGTGGAGAACTGATATGTATAGTCTACAAATATCAAGTGCAATATGCATCTGTATAAAAGAAAACAAACCATGTTACCATACTGACAGTTACAAACATCATTCATCATATACATTCTTTTATACAATTATCGTCAATCCAACATTACATAAATTATTTACTTTGTTTCAGCAAAACTTCAGTTTCTCTTACACAAAGCTTCTATGGCTCCCTGAACAGAATATTGAATGATGGTCTTATGTGATATACCTCATTGGCCCTTAGAACCATCAGTTGATATTTGTAAGGTAGACTATATGTCAGGTCTCCACCCATAGAAATAATAACAAAATAACTGCATTGTTCAAATGGGAAGGAAATTATTATAAATCATTCAATATTAATAAATCTAGAATTGGACATTTGGGTACTAAAAATAATTATACCCACATTCAGTCAATTATTACGTTTGTTATCCACAACCAGGTTTAGGGACTAGGATGTTATATCAGACAAGTAACTTCTGGGCCAGTAATCAAGGAGCCTGAATCCTCACTACTGACATTGGAGAGGGCCGTTCACTTGGAATACAAATGGATACAGTCAGTATTTCCAGTATACCTCTCAACCTGTTATTGTAAGAAATCTGGACAAAGCCATAAAAAAGTGGTACAAATAGGGACAATTTTGAAAATATTGCTCTTACAAACTTAGAAAGTTGATCGAATAACAGGTTTTTCATTAGTATGAAGTCTAAAACTCAATTGCCTGTAATGATTTTCTAACTTCAATCTTTAATGATTTGCCACTAGTGTGCCAGAAAGCCATAATTTTATGAAAAAATGGACCAAAAATATAAGGCAAAAAATCTGGACATTCTGCACAAATCGGTACAGTTGAGAGGTATGATTTTCCAGCTAAAGACCCCTCTTCATCAAGTACAATTTCTCTTAAGAGCATACAGAGCACACAGTCAGCCCAAGGTCTGGGTGTCTCTATATGTCTCCCTCCATGTCCCCAATAAGACTCCTTACTGTCACAGCTGTAGGGTTAGGTCTTCAGCTGAGTGTCTAAGCCAGCATCCTCTCTGTGAAACCAGTGTTTTGTGTCTCTGCTGCAAGAAGCTGACACACACACACACACACACACACACACACACACACACACACACACACACACACACACACACACACACACACACACACACTCTTTGAGATTTAATTTTCACACACATGTGCGTGCGCGCGCGCACACACACACACACACGCATACACACACCTGGGAAAGGCTGGCACAGATTTACTAGCTATGCCACCTTCAGTCCAGACTATAAGGTAGTTTCACTGCCACCAGTCAGTTACTATAAGGCTCTTAAAAGGGTATCCAATTATATTGAGTGAAGTTAATATTAATAAAATTGTAATGTTAACCAAACAGCCAGGCTTTCAGGAGTGGCCAGAGTTATCAACAAATACATTTATGCAAATACTTTCAAAACTTAAATATTTTTCTAAAAGGACCAGCCACAATGAGAGGTTTACATATATTTAATAATAACTAATAAAAGAACATGAAAATACTAAATGAAGTTTGGAACAAACTAAGTTGTCCCGGGATGTCTTCATGGGGGGGGGTTAGGTTAATATTAAAGGGAGTTAAGTGGGTTGGGGAGGTGAAAGGGTTAAGTGGAGGCAGGGATGGTTGGAAGGAAGTGAGATAATGATGGGGAGGGGCTTAAGAGGTTTAGTCTAGTGTTGTTGGGTTAAGCAGTCACATTTTGGCGTGAACATTTTTGCAGGAGGAATTGGAAGTTGTGCGATATTTGGATGTGCCCAGATTGCTTCAAGTCCTGCCGAGTTGTGGTGTGAGAAGAGAAGTAATATTGGTAAGAGCAAACTGAAATAATGGAGGGTATGAAAGCGAGCATGGCGCCAGGGAATATGAGATAGCATGTCATTCGCATTGCCCATGAAAGGGGTTGGCAGCAGTTTGTTGTGGTGAACTTGAGCCATTGCAGGCTGGCTGCAGGGCATAGGGTCAGACAGTTGAGTTTTGTGCGTTGGGCATTTGGAGGGTGCAGGTTGGATTTATTGTTCCTCACAGTTTCGGGTGGGTGGCATCTGTCAGGCGGTTCATTGACCTTGTTGGCCGGATTGTCTTGTAGTTTCGGGAGTTCCTCTTGGCAGAGTTTGAAGGAGAATGTGGGTGTACTGGTTCTCGGAGAGGCGGCAACCTGTGAGGCAGCATTTTCATGGGTTTGGGAGCAGTCGTGAGTGCTTGTTGCTGCACATGTGCAGTGACAGCGGGAGATGCCCTGAGTTGTGTCATATTTTTCCAGCTTCATAGTGAAGTGAGTCATGCACACGCATATTCCTAAGAATGGGGATGTTGTCCAACGGGACATTTTACCACTATAGTGCAAAGCAGCTCATTTGTGCAGGACAATTAATGCTGCAGTGCTATTGACTGTGAATATAAGACATTGTTGCACCCAGGGGATTAAGTCTCATTTTGCAGATGATTGCTATTTATTAATTTGTTTTACTTTGTCAATTTTGTTTATCTCCTGTGGCAGTAAATCCTAGGTAGAGCTTGCTGTCATCTAAAACAGTTGATACAGTGATTCTTATTTGTTGTAAGATACAAGGATAAGCAAATAATCAGTGTTTTGATCAAGCTGTCTACAATTTCCCAGAGAATGCCATTTATGTTTATGTTTCAGTAGAAAAATACAGCAATATATATTAAGTCTATAAGTACTGGTTATATAAATATTTTCAGAATAGTTGCAGAGGATTCTTGACTATATTTTAAGCTTGACTATATTTTAAGTCAGCTGAAAAAATTCATATACTTGGTTATACTTGGTTATAGTACTGTGTTTACTGTGTGGTATGTTTGTGTTAGAAGCACAAGGCACACAGCTGCATGCATGCTGCTTGCATACTGTGGCCTCGAAGGCAGTACATGTTAAAGCATAACAAGCATACCACAAGGTTTTATTATTGCTGATGTGGATCACGTGAGAGTCAATAGTACTTGTAATACATACTGGAAGTAAGAGGGTTCCCTGCTCCACATACACAAGGACCCAGAGTTGGTAGTATATTATAGGCAAGACAGATATGTGATCATAGGAGCTGTCAGTTTTGGACAGGTATGTGTGTATCTGCAGTGGCAGGAGTGAGGCTGCATGCATTTGTGTTCATGAATGTGTCTCTGCCTTGGGTTATGAAAAGAATATAATTTATGGATGTGTGGGTGTGTTCTGAATATCCATGCTACCACAAGCTGTTCTATTAACCTTTTATGTTTGTAAGAGGAATGTTAAAAATACTACCTGATTGTATTTTGTAAACTGCTAGTTGGCTGTTATTAGGTTGTTGCATTGTGTTCATTTGTCCTATATTATGTTGGTTAAGGTGCCTCATTTGGAGATGGAAGGTTAAGAGCTAAGCAGATGGTTTTACAATATAAGTTAGCTTGGCTTATACAGGGCGCTAATTAATGTGGTCTTGAATCACAAGGTTACGCTGGTTGTGGATACTGATAGGTCCCTTCATGGGGGGGGGGTAGTTTTAACATACTCGACTGGTAGTTAAATTTATCTTGGGTAATTGATAGGGTCATTGGAAGCATAGCTTCAGTTATGGCTGCTTTGTCATAGATAGAAGGTTACACAAGGGGAACACACGTGGGCAATAGTTACTGTTGGAGGTAAGTGGATTTCAAAGTTGTTGAGTTTTGGTAGAAGATTTTACACTGCTAGTCAGAGAAGGACAGGCATTTTGAGTTTGATATCAGGTTAATGGGTTGTACAATTTGTTCTATTAACCGTTAGTATGTTAGATTAACGTTGAAAGTTGTCCCTGCTTTGGGCATTTGCATTCATTAGTAAAGGGAGTATGGCCATTGGCCATAGGTAAGGGTTTGATGGGGTGTCAGGGGTCCTGGTCAGTGCCTCCATGTTAAGTAATCATGGTATGTGTGCACATAGAATTTATCATTGTTTCTTTCTTTGCAGATTGCTGGAGTGCAGAAGGCATCATGCGGTGGCTTGAAAGGGGATTTGAAAGGTGTTGTTTGATAGGATGGACATTTTTGCCACTTGAATGGGGCACAAGAAGGGTCTGAGTAATCATCTTAGTAAGGCATATTTGAGCTCTGTGTTTAATTAGTGGGAGCTGATTATTGCATTGGTATAGTGGGCAAGTAAGGAAGAGTTAGGTAAAGGGTGCCAAAGGGGAAAACTGTCGGGGATGGTTTATGGGGAGTGTGGGGATCCCACAGGATGCGTAGAGTCACGATGTTCATAGGAGCACAGGGACTTATTGGGCTACAGCCCTACGGCTCCTGCAAGCCAGTGAAGTTCAATCCTTGTTTTCTTGGAACCTTGGGTGGTTGTATTCACTCATCCAGTTGTTTGAACCATATGTGGGGTGAAGGGCCAAGGAGGGTTTGACATGATGCTGGAATTTGTTCCTAATGGGTGGCATCTTGGGGAGACAGGTTTGTCTCTTGAGTAGGTAGTGTTGATGTTACATACCAGGTTAAGGTTTTACAGAATAGCACAAGGATCATTTCACTTGGGGTTAGGGTGAATTTTGTAGATAGGGTGTTAGGAAGTATGGTAGATAAGTGGCTGTGCTGGGGTAGTTTTAGAAACTGGGTGCATTGTTACAGGGGAGTTAGAAGGTTTAAGGAAGCCTGGTTGCAGGATAAGGCAGCTGTAGGATACTAGTGGTATAGGTAACATAAGGAAAGAGTGCTTTTGAGTAGAAAGGCTAGGGACAAATGGGTTAAGAATGGTTTGGTAATGAGTGAACTGGGGGTGTTTATAGCTTGGCACATAGAGTATTTCATTGTTGAGCATAGGTGGGCATTCAGGAACTAGGTCAAGGGGTGCTGGATTTCTGCCATCTAAGGTTAGGACATTAAAGTTTTGGAGTTAGACTATTCCCTACGGTAATGGAGTTGTTGCACATATAGAACTGGGTAGTGGGCAGGCTAAGGTGATATGCTACGGTAACAGGGTCTTGGGTGTGAGACTTGCTACTAGTTGTTTGACTGGGTGCTGTCTTGAGTTCAAAGGGTTATAGTTTGTGGATTTGTTGTGGTTATAGGCTGTCAATGCATTCAGGTTGAGCCATGATTTCATCTTTGAAGGCAGCGGGCTAAAAGGCTATGTGTTCTCTTAGGTAGGTTCATAGGTAGGTACTAGGCTATCTGCCTGAGGGCATTTATAAGCCTAGCCAGTGTGTCGTCTTTCGCCGCCCCATTGATTATAGGTTCATAAGTAGGTGCTAGGCTATCTGCCCGAGGGCAAGTTTGGTGTGGATGTTCCGGTGTTACAATGGGGTCATGGTAATCCTACTTTATTTAGTTTCATTAGGGTGTGTTTCAGTGATGGCATTGCAAAGAGGTTTATGACGGGATTCTAAGGTGCTTTACAGATGATGGGTACACCAAATGATGTTTGGCTTGACCCTTCCCTTTATGGGAAGTGGATTGAACAATTTTGGGTAGAAGGGAGGGGGAACAGCCTGGTCAGGCTGGTTGGCGGAGAAGAGGGATAGGCTTGCCCTCTTCTGTTCCCCCTCTGATGTCTGGATGTTCATTTCAAGGATCTAGGGAAAGGAAATGAATAGTTGGAGGAAGCTTGCTGAATAGATAAGCAAGTTGAGGTAAGGATGGTGTTTATTTGGTGGATGGTAATTCAATGGATGGTGTATGAAGTGAGTTGGGACGCTGCTTCATAAGTAAAGTGAGTAGAGGTATGGACACTGCTTGCTGGGGCAGGGTGAGTAGGTACGCTGCCCTGTTTAACATTACAAGGATGTTATGCTGTATTTAGTATCATTACATCATGAATAGTTGTAATTAATAAAGTTGGTGATCAAAGCTATGTTATGGAAATCTAATAAAGATCATCAAATGTCATTTGGTGTGATGTGTGTTATTGAAGGGGATTGGGACAAATGAAGTTTGGAACAAAGTAAGTTGTCCCGGGACATCTTCATGGGGGGGGGGCAGGTTACTGTTAAGGGGAGTTAAGTGGGTTGGGGAGGTGAAAGGGTTAAGTGGAGGCAGGGATGGTTGGAAGGAAGTGAGATAATGATGGGGAGGGGCTAAAGAGGTTTAATCTAGTGTAGTTGGGTTAAGCAGTCACATTTTGGTGTGAACTTGCTACCCACCCACTCTCCCTCTTTTCATTGGTGGGGTGTAGGGTTATTTTATCAGTCGGGGGAGACGGAGAAGAGGGATAGACTTGCCCTCTTCTGTTCCCCTCTGATGTCTGGATGTTCATTTCAAGGATCTGGGAAAATTTAATGAGTAGTTGGAGGAAGCTTGCTGAATGGATAAGCAAGCTGAGGTAAGGATGGTATTTATTTGGTGGATGGTAATTCAATGGAGGGTGTATGAAGTGAGTTGGGACGCTGCTTCATAAGTAAAGTAAGTGAGCAGCAGTATGGACCCTGCTTGTTGGGCAGGGTGAGTAGGTACGCTAGCCTGATTAACATTACAGTGAATGGTGTACGAAGTGAGATGGGATGCTGCTTCATAAGTAAAGTGAGTAGAGGTATGGACGCTGCTTGCTGGGGCAGGGTGAGTAGGTACGCTGCCCTGTTTAACATTACAAGGATGTTATACTGTATTTAGTATCATTACATTATGAATAGTTATAATTAATAAAGTTGGTGATCAAAGCTATGTTATGGAAATCTAATAAAGATCATCAAATGTCATTTGGTGTGATGTGTGTTATTGAAGGGGACTGGGACAAATGAAGTTTGGAACAAACTAAGTTGTCCTGGGATATCTTCATGGGGGGGGTAGGTTACTATTAAGGGGAGTTAAGTGGGTTGGGGAGGTGAAAGGGTTAAGTGGAGGCAGGGATGGTTGGAAGGAAGTGAGATAATGATGGGGAGGGGCTTAAGAGGTTTAATCTAGTGTAGTTGGGTTAAGCAGTCACATTTTGGTGTGAACTTGCTACCCACCCACCCTCCCTTTTTACATTGGTGGGGTGTAGGGTTATTTTATCAGTTGGGGGAAGCAGAGAAGAGGGATAGGCTTTCCCTCTTCTGTTCCCCCTCTGATGTCTGAATGTTCATTTCAAGGATCTGGGAAAAGGAAATGAGTAGTTGGAGGAAGCTTGCTGAATAGATAAGCAAGCTGAGGTAAGGATGGTGTTTATTTGGTGGATGGTAATTCAATGGATGGTGTATGAAGTGAGTTGGGATGCTGCTTCATAAGTAAAGTAAGTGAGCAGAGGTATGGACCCTGCTTGTTGGGCAGGGTGAGTAGGTACGCTACCCTGATTAACATTACAATGAATGGTGTACGAAGTGAGATGGGACACTGCTTCATAAGTAAAGTGAGTAGAGGTATGGACGCTGCTTGTTGGGGCAGGGTGAGTAGGTACGCTGCCCTGTTTAACATTACAAGGATGTTATGCTGTATTTAGTATCATTACATTATGAATAGTTTTATTTATTTATTTTATTTATTTAACATTTGTTGTCCGGGAAAGTCCGAATAGCTTCCACAGAGCCTGTTTTCAGCGGAGGCCCGGGGAGAAATGCTCCAGATGCATGTCTTTGGAATTAGTTGTAATTAATAAAGTTGGTGATCAAAGCTATGTTATGGAAATCTAATAAAGGTCGTCAAATGTCATTTGGTGTGATGTGTGTTATTGAAGGGGACCGGGACAAATATCTATCTATTTATAGTAAACACCAGTGTTTCAATCACAGGAAATATTAAAAATAACACAGCTGGAAAGATTCACACAGTTACAGAAAAACAATACTTAACTATTGTCCTATCTTCTCTAAAGCGTACTAGTCCCTGGTCACTTACTAGTACAAGGCAAGATGAAGTGGGTGAGTGTCTTCTCCCTTTGTCAGCTTCCAAGAATAGACTGCCCCTGAGACTTCAGTCTCTTCTAATATTAAAACATTATTTCTGTACAGAATGACATCACATACATCTGGTCATCTGACTTCTGGTTCCCATGCAACCCCCATTGCTAGAAGCTGTTAGGATTTAGCACCTATGTGTTAACATATACAAAGAAAGAGCTTTGCTCAGATCTGCTGCAGCTTCTGGAAGTCATAAAACCATTTTAACAGTTCTAGTCCTCCTACAGAGCTACTACGCCATACTTATTACAAATATGCATCTCTCTGGCTCCATTCAGAACTGTGAGATAACATCTTTATGGCCTAGGCCAACTATTTCTCAAAGCCAGGTGGCTTGGGATTAACCTCTTCTCTTCTAGTATCATCAGTTACAATATACATATTTCAGGAGTTACAATAATGCATGTACATATATTTGCTTTCCAGCAGGACCCACTGTTGATACATTTTCAACCCAAGCCAACTTCACAAATACATTTTTAAACACAAGCATCTATACAAATCAGTTTGAGACACAAATAACATATAATTCTTTACAAAACTCCAGCTAGCTTATACTGGCATATGTTACACATCTGCTGCCCTACTTCTCCTGGCATGGCTGGCAATACCGCCTATCGTCACAATTTCATGTCCTAACATCAATTTACCCAATCTGTAAATGAATATTACTTGCAAAATAATTGTTCAAATGGGAAGGAAATAACTATAAATCATTCAATATTAATAAATCTAGAATTCTGCATTTGGGTACTAAAAATAATTATACCCACATTCAATAATTATGTTTTGTTATCCACAACCAGGTTTAGGGACTAGGATGTTAGAGCAGACAAGTAGCTTAGCCTTCAGTTTAAAAGTCAGAGCAATAACTAGGAAGCATTTTATGCAATGAAAACTGTGTTTTGAACTGTTGCTTCAAGAAGACACATAGTAATAATTCCACTCTTCAGGTAACTAACAAGTGTGGACACTGACTACTGTACATCTGCTGTTACACAACTGATAATATTAGAAGGTTGGATAGAATGAAAAGACTTCACAAAAGGACTTTATTTTGTAAAACTTGGGTCATGCATTGATAGATTTCTCACTCCTAACCAGCAATCCATGTATTACAAGACACACAGAAGTGACTTGATCCTGGCTCACCAATACACTACCGTGTACCAGAGCTGAAGCAAGATTTTTTTGCAGCCTGGGCAATGTCTGCTTTTAACCCCCCAGACCAAATCTGAGGAACAAAAAAAAAGTAGTCTAGGGAAGAGAAAGCAGTTCAACATTTTGTAAACACCTTATGCTAACATGTATCAAAGAGCTACAATAGCTGCTTGTTTTTGCTTCAGTTCCTTACAAGGATAGTCATTTCAAACAGCTGCAACACAGAGGAAGATTAAATGATTACCTCTACCCATCTATAGCATTCAGGGAATGATTGAGCTCAGCAATTTATACTGGCTCTTTGCAACACTTAAAACCATTTCTGCTAACCTGTATCAAAAGAGCTTTGGTAGATCCTTTGTTTACACAGAGCATATTTAAGCAGCAGCAAGATTGCGTAAATGATTACCAGTACCACTCTACTACTTTCAGATGATAATCGGTGCCTCTTCCATTTGTGCCCCTAATAGCCTGCACCCAGGGCAATTGCCTCCTTCATTCCACCCATACTAAAGCTTTGCTTTGCTCTGTACTTCTTTTGGTTTACAGTTTGTTTCTGTCAAACTTATGACCAGGGAAAATAATTTAAACCTGGAAGCATGAAATGCCACAGTCATTTAAAAAGTTGTTTTTTTCATATTTGAGTTGTTATAACAGGCAATACTAGCTTTAACAAATGCAAGCAGTATGCAACTTTTTAAGTGTCAACTAGATTAATTATTTGGGAATATGGCCTACCACCAAATATGTTTGGAATTCAGACTACATGACAACACCTTTAGAAGTTCTGAAGCTGATTCAGCAACATACTGTAGCACTGTAATGTTGCAGTGGCTAATGATTACAGAACAAGCTCCAAAATCAGCTGAGTTTAGTAAATCTGATGTAAAAATACAAGGTGATTGCAAAACAGTTATACATTTTTTATATGGGCTTTTTTGCTCCTCCCCACCCCCACCAACCACCAAGCCTGCACCAGTCAGACAGGTCCAGTTATTCGCTTACACAGGAATTTCACCTGAGACCAGGACAATAATTGTCCTGAAGGGGCCAGTATTTTGGCAGTCATGAGGGTACTCATCCACAACCAATGCTGCTCACAGTGGTCAGATACATCTAGCTTACTCCCACAGACTGGTGCCTAAAAGTGATCTTATCCTTCTGAAATATCCATGGCCAAAGTTACTTGTCCTACCTGACAGCCAAGTCTGACTCATCAAAGGGACCAGAACCCAAAGGCATCCATTTCTACATATTTAGCCCCTGCTCAGAGGACTTCCCTCAGTCAATCACCTGCATTATTCTCCTAACACCACCCATTTCACAAAGAAGCTTTCTGCCTGTCAGAATAAGCTCTTTTTGACTGCACATACCTCTGATGTTTTAATGCAATCATGTGAAAAATTCTCATTGCAGCGATTATTTTAGCTTATTTGTGTATACAATAACCCCTTAAAGTCAGTTGTGTTCAAACACAAACTCCTCAGTTACCATCTTTTGAATAGGCACACCTCAGATGTTTGACTGTCATTCATCTTCTTTGGCATGCACAGGCAACCCTCTTCAGACCCAAGATTATTGTTATAAAATATAGTAAGTCAAGTGCTTTCAGACAACATGACTATCATTAGCACTTTCTGACTAAGGACACCTAAGACATCTGTGGTTAAATGAAAGGTGTTTTACCCATAGTAATGTATTTAGGTTGTTTTGCACACACACAATCCACCTTTTCAACCATTGATAGTTTAATTTTTTTTCAACACCTTTATTGAATTATCACTTTTGACATAGGCAAGCTTACATTTATAGGTTCATAGGTTCATAGGTTCATACTAGGCTATCTGCCCAAGGGTATTTACAAGCCTAGCCCATAGTTTTGTGGCTTACGCCACCCCTTTAGTATGGGGAACTATACCCATTATTTTGCTGTGCCTCTGTCGAGCAGTGACACTGAGGTAATCCCTGGGGTATATCTGCAATCTCCCATCCATTGGTCAAGATTTCTCTTGAACAAGGCCAGCGAGGTGCTCTGCCTCACATATACCGGGATTTTGTTCCACAGCATAGGGAGTCTTTGGGTGATGAATCTATCCCTCCAGCACGTCCTATTAATAGCCGTGTCGAGGTTTAAGTCTCCCGCCCTTGTGGCTCTGATGGATCTAGATTTTTTGAGGTGAAGCATATTCATCAAATCTGGATTTGACATGGCCTTGTATGTTAGGCAAAGGTCACCTCTGAGCAAGGTAGCGACTGAATAGAGCTGGAGTTCTTTCAGTCGGGCAGCATAGGACAGATTTTTGAGACCCTTTATCCTTTTGGTGAGGAACCTTTGTGGCCTCTCCAACTGCTGCAAGTGTCGGGTCAGATACATTCCGAATGGGGCATTGTACTCAATCATTGGTCTGATGAGTGATGAGTAGAGGGAGACAATGACCTCCCTTGATCTAGATGAGAATCCCTTCATGATAAGGTGGGCAATGTAGAAGGTCTTCCTAACTACTTTAGCTACATGGGTGTCGAATGACAGACTACTATCAACCTGGGTCCCCAGGTCCCTGATAACTTCTTCTGTGCTCAGTGGATTGCCACCTATTTGGTAGCTAGGGGTAACCTTGTTTTTCCCGAAGGGTATGACTATGCATTTTTTGGCATTTAACTTTAGGCCATGGCTCTGGCACCAGTTATCCATTTCTGTGAGACCCTTCTGAAGGATATCTGTGTCAGATGTGTTTTCTACTATGGCCCAGTTTGCAGTCATCTGCAAACTTTGTCAGCCATAACCCTCCTGTGTTTGCTTGTACTGGAGAAGTAGATGCCAAACAAGAGTGGGCCTAGGACTGAGCCCTGTGGGAAACCACTTGTGACAGGCTTTGAGTCTGACATGGCGCCAGCAACTCTGACCCTGTGGGTTCTGTCACTCAGCCAGTTTGCAACCCATCTTGTGATGTATGGGTTAATATTTAAGCTGATGAGTTTTTCAATGATACCCGAGTGGGGTATTGTATCGAAGGCCTTCGCCAGATCGAGGTAGGCTGTATGGACTGCCTTTCCCTCATCAATGGCTTTGGTGACTGTTTCGAAAAAGTCAACCAAGTTTAAAAGGCATGATCTGCCTTTGACAAAGCCAAACTGGGTTGGATCCAAAGTCTGCAAATTCCCTATGTCTTTATTTATGAGGTCCATTATGATCCTCTCCATGGCTTTGCAGATAAGGCTTGTCAAGCTAATGGGCGGTAATTTCCAGGGTCGGTGGAGGCACCGCCTTTGTGAAGTGGGACCACAGTTGCAGTGCGCCACTCCTGGGTACATATCCAGAGGTAAGGCTCTGATTAAACAGCTGTCCTAGCTGTGGGTTTAATTCCTCATTGAGTTCGTGGAGCACACAGCCGGGGACACCATCAGGTCCCATGGATGCTGTGTTTTTTGCTTTGGAGAGAGCAGTTCTCACTTGGGCGTTGGAGATGTTTGGGGGGCTGCAATCATTTGGTATAGATATCTCTCCTTTTGGGGAGGGGGGGGAGAAGTTTGCACTGAAACTGTCAGCCAGTATGTTGGCAATGTCCGTAGGATCAGTAATCTTCACATCATTTTGAACTAGTTCTGAGCATATCTGGGAGTTTTCTCCCAGGTTTCTAACATAGCTAAAGAAGGCCTTATGATTGTCTTTTGAGTCTTTAGCTATTTTCTCTCAAAATTTGCTTTGGATGATTTTATGAGAGCTCTTAGTTTTTTACTTATAGTGATCAAGGGTGTCTTACCTTTTAAGGATTTTGCTCTATCTTGTAGTAGCTTCCTCCTTTTGTTGTAGAGTTTGTTTATGGCTGGGGTCCACCAGACTGGACGCTTGCCTTTGGTACAGAGAGTCTTTGTTTTGCTTGGGATTGCCTTATCCATGCAGTCCTGCAGGTGCTGGTAGAAGGCATTTGTAAGTGATTCAGCGGCATGTGTACTGTTTTCCGCCGGCTCAGGGGCCTTAAAGGAGACCACACTAGTCTTTAGAAGTGTGAAGTCGGCTTTCGAGAAGTTCTTTACTGTGGTCTTTTTTATTTCAGGTGGGGTGGGATGAGGACCTCCAGCGAGATTAGTTTGTGATCTGATCTCACCAGTGAGGGGTATACTTCCGGTGTTGAACATTGTGCTCCCATGTTCGTGATGATGAGGTCAAGTATGTTATCTCCTCTTGTGGGGATGGTAACTAGTTGTTCCATGGCATTTGAGTTTATGAATTCCAGGAACTTTTGGGCTAGGGTGTTTGGGCTTGAGTAGTGTTCCCAGTCTATATTAGGGTAGTTGAAGTCACCTAGTATGATGGTGTTTGGTGATACATTTATCCCCTCTAGTGTTTTCAGGAAGGCCATGTGAGGTTCCTGAGTTTGTGAGGGTGGCCTGTAACATGCTACAATTTGCAGAGCAGTCTTGCCTATGGTTAATTGCACCTGGATGGTCTCCGATGCATCGTGCGTTGCAACCAGTCTTGAGGTGTGGGAGTCCTTGATGAATATGGATACCCCCCTCCTTTCTTGGTATTGTCCGGATTTTGGGTCCGGAACGCATGATATGAGGTAAAACCTGATAGTGCTGGGGTGCTCTCAGGAGCCTTGAACCAGGTTTCTGTCACAGCACAGACATCGATGTTCTCCATACTGAGAAGGGCCTCGAAAGTCGTGCATTTTGAGATTCAGACTTCTGGCATTGAGCAGCATTACCCTTAGTTTTTTCCTTTTTGTGTTCTAGGGTGGTAGGTTTAGAATTTGAGCCTTGCCTAAAAAGGCACTATGGGGTGGCAAGAGCCTTTGCCAATATCCGAATCCCAGGGTGACAGGTGCAAGCCGTCCCTTGCAGCAGCGTGGCTTGTCCAGCATGTCATCCCAGGCAGACAGACACTGGATCCCCTTTGAATGACACCAGTGTTTAAGCCAATTGCTAAAGCTGATCATCTTATCTCTGTATTGTGGCATCATTCTTGGTGAAGGTAGGATACTGCTCAAGGTCAGGGTCATACCTGCCTGGACTACATAATCAGAGAGCTCCTCGATGTCTCTTTTCATGTAGTCCAAGGAGGTGCGCCTCAGGTCGTTTACACCAGCGTGGACAATGACTGAGTCGTATTTGTACCTGCTGTTGAGAGACCTGAGTGCTTGCGTTATGTGGCGGATTCTAGCGCCCGACAGGCAGCTTACTGTGACCTTCTCCTTACTCAGTCTGGTGAGCGGGACGTCAGTGTGTCTGACTATGGAGTCACCAATGACTAGTGTGTCTGGCATTTTGTTTGGCCTTAAGGGCTGTGACTGTGTGACACTCTGACTGTGAGGTCTATGTGTTGCAGGTGATGTGTTCTGAGGTGGTGGTTGTTTGGGTGTCTGCTTTGGTGGCCTCTGCTGTTTTGGTAGATTTTTGATCAGAGCCTCCGAGTATGTCTTTGTGTGTTTATGTGTATGATTTGAGGTTGTGATGGTACTATGTGAGACTGGGTCTATAGTGTGTGTGGTAACCTTCTCCTCCTGACTGGTCTTGCCAGTCCTATGTTGAGAGAGCTCAGCCTCCAGTTTGGCTGTATAGTTGCATCTCTCGCATGTATTTGTGTTTTGTGGGAGGAGGAGAGGGTTGTCTGTGTACATGAGGCAATTGTAACATTGCCTCAATATTCCCAGGTTCACCAGCTGAGCAGGAGAGGACACTAGCAACTGATCCCTCAACATGCTAGAAGGAACAGACAAAAAATAAAACTTTAAAGAAGATTCCGGGGGACGTGGATGACCGAGAAATGGGGGTTTGCCTTTTTGGGGTACTATCTATGACAAGAGCACCGTATCAAGGTAATAAGTACTGTAGGAGCAAGTGCTAGGCTTAACAGGTAGAGAATAGTCTACTTGGAGTCAAGTAGAGATGATCTTTTTAGTTATAGTATACGCTGATTAGATCAGTAGTATAGTTCGAGGAAGGTAGCTTTAAGGGAAAATTTGAAGAGTGGAATTTAGGTAGCCCAAATAGTTTAAATCTGCTTAACCGGCGCTGCCCTAGTGTGCAACGTCCACGCTAAATCACGCTAAATCGCGCTAAACCGCTCAAACGCGCGTTTAGCGTTTTTTATATCAGGGGGCTGAAAGAAGCTAGGAACTGGCCCAAAACGACCAATAAA
The DNA here is from genome assembly GCF_019279795.1 of Protopterus annectens. Lineage (NCBI taxonomy): Eukaryota > Metazoa > Chordata > Ceratodontiformes > Protopteridae > Protopterus > Protopterus annectens. The sequence goes on along the minus strand of NC_056725.1, from coordinate 700,961,754 downwards.
CTACAAGTTGCTGGCTGAAACCTCACAAAACTTTGAGGAGACCTATGCATGGGATAAAGCATTTAACAACTGCATCTGTCCATTACTAGTACAGGGGCAGTCCTGGGGTACATTTTCCATTTCCCATCCATACATTTAAGTTGCACTTGAAAATGGATAGAGATTAATTCTGTTTTATGTGGATGGGGAGTCTGTTAACATTTGTGAAATATGGCTGCCCCTCCGAACCATCCTGTTGTTGTAGAAGATAAAACTAATCAAATCGTATTAACAAGTTCACATTTACAAACAGTATACATCACATATATTGCTCTATACCATATAATTAAAACAACATTACATATAGTGTTCCCTTCCTGCCTTGTTTTAAACCTCATTCCTCATACAAAACATTTTTCTGTATGTACTGATTCCACAATTTCCATTTTTTTATGTTCAAAGGTTCATAGGTAAGGACTAGGCAAGATCCCCTTATAGGCCATTTTAAGCCTAGCCACTTTCCCTTTTTTGTGCTCCAAATAATGTATTTCATTCAGTTATAGATTGACCTTACCCAGCCCATGGTTGATAATTATATATTACCCCTAATGAGAACAACTGGGATCATACCATAGATAATTTGAGGAGACCTATGCATGGGATAAAGCATTTAACAACTGCATCTGTCCATTACTAGTACAGGGGCAGTCCTGGGGTACATTTTCCATTTCCCATCCATACATTTAAGTTGCACTTGAAAATGGATAGAGATTAATTCTGTTTTATGTGGATGGGGAGTCTGTTAACATTTGTGAAATATGGCTGCCCCTCCGAACCATCCTGTTGTTGTAGAAGATGTTTAGATCCCTAGACTGAGTATTTCTGATGCCATTTGACTTGCTAATGTGCAGTAAATCTCTCAGTACTGGGTTGGAGGATGCCTTGTATGCCTGACATAGGTCACTGTTTAGCAGTCTGTAGGATACCGAGTATAATGACAAGGCTTTGAGTCAGTCCATGTATGACATGTTGTTTAGGCCTTGCATGCTTTTAGTAAGGTATCTATGTGGGCATTTCAGTTGTTGCATGTGTCTGGACAGATACATGACAAATGGGACATTATAGTCAATGACTGGCTTAATGAGGGCTGTGTAAAAAGGGGCAATAACATCACTAGATCTAGACACAGTTCCTTGGTTTATATGCTATGCAATGTGGAAGGACTTTCTTTCAACAATAGACACATGCTGGTCAAACGTTAGGTCACTATCCACATAAGTTTCCAAATCCTGAACAACTAGGTCAACTCTTAGGGGCATATTTTTAATATGGTAATTCCCTGGAGTAGATGACTTCCCAAAGGATGAAATAATGTATTTTTTGGCAGTTAGTTTTAGACCATGATTTTGACATCAGTTATTTTTTTAGATAAACTTTACTGATGGATGGCCAAGTCATTTGGGGATTCGATGACTGCTCCTATCTTGTGGTCTTCTGCAAAATTAGTCAGCCAGAGCCCTTTGTATTGAAGGATTTCAGAATTTAGGGTAATTTACTCCTACCTTTTTCTAAAGATCCCTCTGCCTGTTCTTTTATCTCTGTTACAATATTCACTACTTCAAGTATTGTTGGTTTAGACTTTGATTTCCATTTTCTAGTAATTGCTTTTTGGCAGCCACCAGCAATAAACTCAACAAGGCCTTACTATGAGTAGACAGTTCAGATCCTTTATCCCAGCTCAAAAAGTAATTTACTTAGTTACATTCATTTGTTCACCCAGTATTTCTGGCAGAGTACTCTGGGAATTTTTGAAGTCTACCAACTCATTACACTCTAAGAACATGTGCTCCCAGATACCTCTTTCTTTCTAATTACACTGTCAACATTTGCCATCTACTTGAGGAAAAATTCTTTGGAGTCTACTTGGGGTATAAAGTATGTATGAAAACACTTCCAGGTAAAAATCCTAAATCTTCTAGATCTTGTTGTATATTTGGGAGCCATACATATGTCCTCCCATTATTTCTTTCTAATTTGCTTATCTAATATCTTTAACAATCCCTTCTAACCTCCTCTGATTAATTCCTGTAGTTATTGTGCTCTATTTTATCTTAGGGCACTATTTTATATGCCTTAATGATTATCCCTTTTTTAACAGTAGCTGCAGGCCTAGATTCAGTTTAAAACTTAACCAGTGCAGGTCTTTCATTAGGATTCCCCTATCCCTTACTCTTTGCCTATACTCTGATATCAATCATTGATATGGAAGGCAATCTCTAGCCTGCAATCTAAATTTCTTCTTGGTCTCTTCCCATTCTGTAACATTTCCCTATCTAATTACATGTTCCCAATACCTTGGTTGCTTTGCCAGCTTCCTCCAATAAAGTCCAGCCCCCTCTTGCCTATTCTCTGAACTCCTAATTGCAGTCATTTTTTCTCCATTCCTGTGTTGGCCTAGTTCTTAGTATACTTTCTAAATATAATATCCTATATGACTGTTATTATTCTCATGAAAAATCTGCATCCAGAATCTCCCTCCGCTTCACCTGTGCATAAAACTAAAGGGATTGCAAACAATTTTACTACTTGTCTCTTGCTATGCATACCCATAGGTAAGAGCTTCTAGTCTCTCAGTTTTGTATTATCTTTTATAGGTTCATAGGTGTTTTTTAGGCCAATGACCACAAGTGCCTTTTTAAGCCTAGCTATGCACCCGAAATCTCTGACAAGTTTTGATACTCTTGATAAGTGTAAGCATGCGCCTGGGAGATGAACCATTTACAGGTTGCCTTTGTCCATTAGATACATAAGTGCCAAACCAGGGAAAAATGTATTTCTGGTTTCCAATCCAATTAAGTGTTTATTTTCTTCACAGATATCCTTACCTACCAAAGCAGAATCTTTTTTTAATAAATACTCATAAATATTTCATTTTTTTCCTGTCCCCATAAATATGGGTATTGCTGAACCAGTTCACATATGCATGCATAGTTTATAGCTATACCCTTCATCTTCATTATGTTTATAATCAATGAAAACCTGAAAGTGTCTCAGAATGTTCTATAACACTGACAAGTCCTTTTCTGGTAACATCAAGTACAAAATATCATCTACATATAAAGCCAACTTTTCCTGAACACCATACCAATTATATCCTTGAATTTCTGAGTCCTTCTTCGCAAATGGTTCTAAATATGCAAATAACAAAGGGGAAAGTGGACACTCCTTCCTGCCTCCTTTGTTCATACACAAGATATCAGTGAGGAACCTTCCCACTTTGATTTTTGCCTTCAATCCCTCATATATCCTTCTAATTAACTTTATTATCGTATCAGGAAATGGAAATGCTTTTATTGCCCTACTCATAATATCTCAACTTACTCCTTATTATTCTTTGTTTTTTTTTTCACTTTTTCTTGACCTTTGACATTTGACATAGTGTCCCACCAAAAGCTGCCTTCTGAACTTGTCGCTGTAGGTCTCATTTACCCCTCCCTCTCCTGGTTTCACAGTTATTCATGAGCAGACAACCAAATGGCAACAAAACCTTTCAGCATTTCAACCAATCACTGTTGGTCTTCCCTAAGGGTCAATTCTTGCCCCTTCTGTTTAATATTTTCATAACTAAACTTCATGCCACACCACTTGCCACTCTCGTACAATACGTTGATGATTCAGTCCTTATCTTCTCTGCCCCATCCATAACAAAATTACAGGAAATCCCTCATAAATCTTTCACTGACATTGAAATATGGCTAAAAGATTAATTTTCTGGTTAATGCAAAAACAAGAAAAGCTCATTTACTCCAAAACAACAGCTTAACCAGAAACACATGTTTAATACCTTAAATGATAACACAAAAAATAGAAACCATAATCCAAACTAAACTACTTGGAGTCATAATAGATGATAACCTCAAATTTGATCACCACATACTTCATTCCATGGAGAAAACTCACCATAAACTCGACTTCCTCTATAGAGCCAAACATTAGCTGCCAGATCAAGCAAGGATTACCCTAGCAGTAACAAATCTCCCTCCTTCTCTTTTATATGCCTCCTCTATTCCTACAAATATCAACACTATATATAAAATTAAATTAGCCCCCTACTACAAAATAGCCAAATTTTCAACCAAGCAACCTTATAAAACACACCACTGCCTTGCATTAAAACAAATAAACTGGCTTGAACTGCCAAACCAGTTGACATACTCACAACTAATCATTGGCCAGAATTTATTGTACTCTACAAGACAAATGCCCAGCATTGCAAAATACTCTACTGTACAGCACCTATGCCAAAGATGACTCTGTTCTTCCTGCTCACCTGGCTAGCTTTACTCAGATTACTTATCTCCCACTCCGGTAGCATTGTCGCCTCACAGTTAGACATTGCCCGTTCGATTCACAGTTAGAGCGTCTTCTGTGTGGCGGCATGCGTGAATGGGCGTTCCTTCATTGAAGGTTGTGCATTAGGCCCAGCAAGCCAGCACTTAAAAATCTACTGGCAATCATTAGCGGACCGGAGTTCTGCTGTGGCAACCCCTAACCGGGAAAAGCTGAAAGAAGACTTTTTCCCACTCTTTCAGCAGCTTTGCTTCCCAGTATTCCTGTACCTTATTGCTTCCCCTCATACTGCACTTATTTCCTAAACGTTTACTCTTTCTCCTTCTCTCATACCCCACCACTAACTACAATTCCTCCTCTCTCCATTTATCTTCCTGCTCATTTCCATAATTTCTCCTTTTATATCTCTCATATTATCAATGTTTTAAGCTACATTACTACTTGTCTGTCTGTAAACTATTACTAAACTCAAAAAAAATTCAGTTTGATCTTTCTCCTGCAGCCATCATGCTATAAATACATTGTTATTGTATTTTATTTTTCTATTCAATAATTAGCCAATTTATGTTAAAATTCTCTCTTGCTTTTTGTGTTAAAATGCTAGGTTCATGTAAGTAATATTTAAACATCATATAAATAAGCTCATGTATAGATGTTTTAGCCCTGCAATTATAAATGTGCATCATGTGTAACTTCAATATGGAGCTTTTCTTCACGGGCCTTCTCTGAAAATGGGTTTTACTCAGGCAGATTTTTCTCAGTCAGCAAAGACAAATAAGTAAACAAATAAATAAATAATACTCTATCCAATACTTTCTCTGCATCAAAACCCACCAACAACAGAAGTATTTTCTTATATTATGCCTCCCTCTGGATTTTCATTGTTCAGTTAAGGTTGTCAAATGTTGGCCTCCTCTCCACAAAATCACATTGATTCATATCTTTCAATTTTGGGTCACATTTGTCATTCTTTTAGCCATTATGACATAAATGCTTTATAATCATGGTTTAAAATTGAAATGGGTCTATATGAAGCTGGATCAGATGGGTCTTTACCATCTTTAGGTATTACAGCCACCAGAGCTTTTTCCCATGATGTTAGTGCCTCCCCACCTTCTAAAATACTATTAAACAAAACCTTCCAGATCTTTATCACTTTCTTCCCTCCTAGCTTCTAAAATTCCACCAGAATACCATCTATTTCTGGACACTTTCCTGTAGGTTGGTTATACATCACAATTTTTCTCTCATCTCCTCCTATCTTAGCTGTTAATTGTTGAGCCTCATCTACCTCTAACCTTGGCATATTTAAGTCTTCTATAAATACTTGAATTTGTGCTTTTTCTAGATTTCCCCACATCTCTGCTTTATACAATTTGTCATAAGGTTTCTGAAATACTTCTAATACCTCTACAGTATCTCTGGTTATTCTTCTTAGGTTCATAACTGTGTACTAGGCTAATGGCTCTGGAGTCTTTACAAGCCTAGCCCATAGGATTACCCTGTCATCGTGCCACCCGACCTTAGTTCCCAGTGCCTCTGTTGAGTAAGGCCACTGGAATGATCCCTAGGGTGAATTTTCTATTTCTCATCCACGCATCAAGATTTCTCTTGAAGAGGGCCAGTGAGGTGCTCTGTTTGACATGTATGGAAAGTCTATTCCATAGCATGGGCAGCCTCTGGGTTATGAACCTGTCCCTCCAGCACGTTCTGTTGATTGTGGTAATGAGGTTGAGGTCTCTGGAGCATGTGGTGTGGAGAGATTGGGATTTCTTTAGATGTAGCATTTCTAACAGAGCTGGGTCAGACATGGCTTTGTAAGTCAAGCAGAGATCGCCTCTAAATAGGTGATATGAGACAGAGAATAGTTGGAGTTTTTTGAGTCTGTCCATATAGGACAAGTGTTTAAAGCCTAGGATCCTCTTTGTGAGGTACTTTTTTCAGCCTCTCCAGTTGTTGCAGGTGTCTAGTGAGGTACATACCAAATGGGGCATTGTACTAGATGATTGACCTAATGAGAGAAGAGTAGAGGGAGCAATGACCTCTTTCTTCCTGGATGTAAAACCCTTAGTAATGAGATGTGCCATATAGAAGGGCTTTCTGACCACAGTGGCAATGTGGTGGTCAAAAGAGAGGCTGCTGTCAACCTGTGTTTCCTGATCTCCTATAATCCCTTCTGTGTTCAGTGGACTACCATCAATGTGGCAATTCATGGGAATTGGGTTTTTCCAAAAGGGGATGACAACACATTTTTTGCATTAAGCTTAAGGCCATGGTTCTGACACCAGTCGTTGGTCTCAGTGAGGGCTTTCATCATCATGATGTCAACATCACTTGGGGAATTAATAATTGCTCCCAACTTGCATTCATCTGCAACTTTGTCAGCCAGAGTCCCTTCATGTTGGCCTGGACTTCAGAAAAGTAGATACTAAACAGGAGAGGACCCAGTACCGAACCCTGCGGGACTCCTGTGGGACTCCACTCGTGACTGGTCAGCAGTCTGACTTGGAGTCAGCTACTTTCACACTTTGTTCTATCTGTGAGCCAGTTTGCAACCCAATTAGTGATATAGGGGTTGATGCCTAGCTTATTGAGTTTTTCTATGATTCCTTAGTGGGGGAATGGTATCAAAGGCCTTGGCCAGATCAAGGTAGACTCTATGAATCACATTGCTTTCATCCACAGCTCTGGTAACTAACTCAAAGAAGTCGACCAGCTTGAGCAAGCATGATCTATCCTTCACTAAACCAAATTGTGGGATCCAGAGTTTGGAGATTCTCTATATCCTTGTTTATTAGGTCCATGATGATGCATTCCATAGCTTTGCATATCAGACTAGTCAGGCTAATGGGGAGATAGTTCCCAGGGTCTGTCGTCATTCCTCCTTTGTGGAGAGGGATGACTGTAGCAGTGCATCATTCAATAGGGACAAAGCTTGAGGTGAGGCTGTGATTGAACAGGGGACACAGGTGAGGTGCCAATTCACTCTGTAGTTCATGTAGAACACAGCGAGGGATATTGTCAGGTCCCATAGAAGCTGTAGGCTTGGCCTTGAACAATGCTGTTTTAACCTGTGCAGCAGTAATAATGTATGCCTGGCAATCTACTGGTATTGTTATTGGTCCTTTGGTGGGGGAGAGAGGAGTAAAGTTGGCACTGAATCTGTTGGCCAGTATATTGGCAATATCTGTTGGCTCAGTATAGCTCAGAGCAAATCTGGGTATTGCTGTGAGATTCTTTACATAACTATAGAAGGCCTTGTGGTTGTCTGTACTATCTGCTGCAATTCTGTTTTCATAGCTAGGTTTAAAGGATTTGATGAGGGATCTCAACTTTTTGTTGAGGCAGATAAGGGAGTTTGTCCAGTCCTGGGACTTCACCTTATTCCACATCAGTTTCCTCCTTCTGTTGTAGAGTTTGTTTATGGCAGGGGACCACCAGACTGGCTTCCCTTTTTTGGAGGAGAGCGTCTTGGTTCTATTGGGTATGGCAAGATCCATGCATTTGTGTATGTGTACGTACAGGGTATTAGTGTATGATTCAGCGGTCGTGCAACTGTTCTCCATTTGCATGGGTGCCGTGAAGTTAGCTACTTCTGTTTTTAGGAGCCCAAAATTAACTTTGGAGAAGTTTTGCATGGTGGTTACCTTTGCAGGGGAGTGGGGGTGGAGGGGATGTGGATTTCCAAGGTGATTACTTTGTGGTCGGATCTAATCAGGGAGGAGTTGACTATTGGTGTAGAGCAATGGTTGCCCATGTTAGTAATGACCATGTCAAGGATGTTGCTACCTCTAGTGGGGCTAAGAACAAGCTGGTCCAGGGCATTGGAATTAATTAATTCCAGGAAACATTGGGCAAGTGTATTTGTACATGAGTAGTTTTCCCAGTTAATGGAGGGGTAGTTGGAGTCGCCTAGTATAAGAGTGTTAGGTTGGACCCTAATATTCCCCCGGGTGCTTAGGAACGTGTTATGTGAGTCTTGGGACATGGTTGGGGACCTATAGCAGGCTATGGCCTGAATTGCTGTCTTACCCAATGTTAGCTAAACCTGAGGTATCTATGATGCATTATGTTGGGCTACCAGTCTGGAGGTGTGTGCATCCTGTATGAATATGGAAACATGACCCCCTTTGTAGCTTTGGTCCAAGTTCTAGGGCTGAAAGGTGTGGAATGAGTTATAGCCTGGTAGTGCAGGGGTGCTTTTTGCTGCCTTGAACCAGTTCTCTGTTACAGCACAAATGTTGATGTTCTCCATTTTTAAGGAGTGCTTTGATGAATGAGTGCATTTTGAGATTTAGACATCTAGCATTGAGCAGCATGACCCTCAGATTGCATTTTTTGCAGCTACTACAGTGGTAATTTGGTCTTTGGAATACTGCCTAAAAAAGGCACTATAGGGGTGGCAAGAGCCTTGGCCAGTATCCGTAAGCCCAGGGGTGACAGATGCAGGCCATCTCTGGCAAAGCATTGAGTTTTGTCAATCATGTCATCCTAGGTAGACAGATACTTGATCCCCTTAGAATGACACCAGAAACTTAGCCAGTTGTTGAAATCAATCATTTTCTGCTCTTACTGTGCTATAATTCTGGGTGATGGTAGGAGGCTGCTCAGGGCTAGGGTCATACCCGCCTGGGCTACATAATCCAAGAGCTCCTCCATGTCTCTTTTCATGTTGTCCAGGGAGGTATGTCTCAGGTCATTCACACCCACATGTACAATGACAGACTCATATTTGTACCTGTTATTGAGGGACCTGAGTGCGTGCATTATGTGGTGGATCCTGGCACATGACAGGCAGCTGACAGTTACTTTCTCCTTATTCAACCTAGTGAGTGGGACATCAGTGTGCCTCACTATCGAGTCACCTATGACTAATGTGTTGGGCATGCTGTTTTGTCTTAGGGGCTTTGGTTGAGTGGCACACTGTTTAGGACAGTTATGTGTCTCATGATTAGTGTTGTGTTGTGTTGGTCGAGTGCATTTCTGCCTTGGAGGTCTCTGTTGTTTGGGTGATTTTTATTGAGAGCCTCTGCGAAGGTGGGTGTGTGGTTTGTGTTTTTATGTGAAGGCAGTGCTGGTGTGTGTTCTGGAGGGCTATGTGTTCCATGTGGTGTGGTGCAAGTGTTGACCTTCTCCTCTTGACCAGCTATTCCGGTCTTGGCTGTAGCATGTGTCACTTCCAATTTTGATATATATGTGCATCTCTCGCAAGTCAGTGTGTTGGGAGGTAAGAGGAGAGGGTTGTCAGTGTACATGAGGCAGTTGCTACATTGCCTCAGGATGCCCAAGTTCACCAAGTTAATAGGAGAAAGCACAGGGAACTGACCTTTAGAATTGTCTGGAGGGGTGGGCATTAATAATAAGTACTGGAGCTGTTTCCTTGTAGAACGTTTAGTGCTGGAAGCACTTTTGTGTGCTACAATAATTGCTACAAGAATTCTGGTAAAGTGCTAGACTAATATTTATTTATTTTTATTTATTTTACATTTGTTGACCGGGATAATCCGACTGGATACATGTCCATTTTCAGCGGAGGCCCGGGGAGAAAAGCTCCACGTATACAAATTATTACATAAACATAAGGTATCTTTTATTACATAGGAAACATACAAATTGTTATCTATTACAATGAGTGAAGAAGACATGTGTAATTTTAAGCAGAAAACTTATATCCATTTCAGCTCGCTAAGCCTCAATAAAGAGGTAACTAGAGTTTCAGGGAAGAGAAATATTAGGTGGATAGATCAAGTAATAAGAAGGGTCATGGTGAGTACCATGAGAAACAAATGAAAGAAGAGAAGTAAGATTTATAAAGATGGTTGAGGTAATTAATCTGGGAAAGAACATTGGCAGAGCCAGTGTGATTTGAAATATTGGAGTAGACTTTTTTTAAAGAGGGGTAAGGAGGTAATGGTAGTAATGCTAGAGGGAAGAGAATTCCAATTTTTTGCAGTGACGTTAGCGAATAGAGCATCACTTCCTGCATTATGGGATTTGATATTTTGTAAAAGAAGCCTATCTGCAGAACGTAGGCTATTTAGGTTGTTATATGGTGTAATTAGGCCCTTTAGTGCAGCAGCTTTATCCGGGTGTGTAAGTAACTTAAATGCCTCAATAAGTTGATTTTGTTGTAGAAGGTTTGGGAGTTCTATCCATCCAAGGGCTTTTAGGTTATTATAGTGGTGCGTTCTATGTGAAGTGCCAGTGGCAAATCTGGCAATGTGATTATATGAACTTGAGAGTTTATTTAGCTTGGTGAAAACTGGGGAAGCATATAAGAGAGTAGATAGTAAATGAGTGCGGGCAATGGTTGTTTTTGATGTTGGGGTTAGAAAGGCTTTAATTCTATATAGTGACCCTAGTTTCTTGTTCACGGTTTTGATAGTATTATTAATATGTGTATCAAATCTAAGTTTATTGTCTATGGTAACACCTAGTAACTTAGTATGGGGGTCAGGTGAGATGGTTGTCCCATTGTTTGATTGAATGGTGAAGTCAGTAAAGGGAAGTTTTAAGGTTGGATGAAAAAGAAGCAATTTGTTTTTTTTAGGATTTAGAATTAGTTGTCGCCCTGATAACCAGTTTTCTATAGCTGTGAAGCAGGATTGGGTTTTGTCCAATAGATTCCCTAGAGATGTATCGGAACAGATTAAGGTCGAATCATCGGCATATTTTGTACACAGGTTGCCTCAGGGATGGCTGTATGTAGGTCATTAATAAAAACTGAAAAAAGAAGTGGACCCAGTATGGATCCTTGTGGAACCCCTATGGTATTAGGTAGGAGTTCAGAGGGTTGATTGTCCCAGAGTATAGCTTGTTTCCTATTTGAGAGGTACGCACAGAACCAGCCTAAGGTTAGGTTGTCCAGTTGTAGAGTTTTTAGGGTATTATGAAGTAGTTGGTGGTTGACCATGTCGAAGGCTTTAGAGAGGTCCAGAAAGAGTGCAGATGATATTTTTTTGTTATTACGGTTGGTGTTAATTGTATCCGTAAAGGAGAGTAGAGCAGTAGTTGTACTGTGGTTAGGTCGAAACCCATGTTGTGAGTTGGTAAGTAGATTATTCTGAGTAAGATAGTGAATAATAAGCTAGTAAAAGTGCAGGAGAGGAGAGAACTAGATCTAAGGAAAAAAATGAAGAGCAGACTTTTTGGCACTGCTCAGAAACTTACAAACAGTGCTGGATACAGCAAATCAGTATCTGGACTAGACTAGTTACAGGAAAGGTGGGAAACAAGTGCAAACATAGGCTTTTAAACCAGAAAGCTGAAAGAGATGAAAAAACTGCCCAAACAGCCAATAAACTAGAATTTCTGGGCCAGAAACCTCTCCTCTTGTGGTAGATAGGCTACCTAGTACTTATCACTCCCATTGATAAGCTAGAAGGCTTCCCTCCAACACAGAAAGGCTTGGGGGACTCAGAAGCTATAAAACAGTCCTGAATACAGCAAGTCTGTATTTGGACTAGACTAGTTACAGGAAAGGTGGGAAACAAGTGCAAACATGGGATTTTAAACCTGAAAGTTGAAAGAGATGGAAAAAACACCCAGTCAATAAACTACAATTTCTTGACCAGAAATCACTCCTCTTGTAGTAGATAGGCTACCTAGTGCTTCTTGTTACAGCCTCCCTTAGTTTGGCAACAGCATTTCTACTTTCTATTGTCAAAGTTGTTGTGCCAAAAGCTTTTGTGCTCTGAAGTTATTATCAAAAAATGGTTGCTTAACAGCACTCTTTGTAAACTCATACATATTATCCACTACCCATCCCTTAAAATTCCTTTCTTTTTAACAGGTAGGTAGAGATGTGCCAATGTCTCATCTTTACTTCATTATCCTGCATTTGTGTGTTAGTAATTATTGGCACATGATCTGAAATAGTTACTGGATGTGTTTGAAGATTTCAATTAAATGCACATGCTCCTGTGAAAAATAATTTCTGTCTAGTCTAGCCCAGTTATTGTACCTTGGGGAGTAACGTATAAATTCTCTCAGAGTTCCTACTACTAAATTCACATCTTTCATACCAAATATTTTCATAAATTTCTTCAGAAATCTACCCATTTTGTTTTAGTTTCCCTTCTAGCCCCCTGATGCATTCTCATTGCTGAAAATCAAATTCCAGTCCCTAAATATGAATAATATTTCTGCTGAAAACTGATTATTTCTCCCCAAAATTTGTAAGCTCCATAATAGCAGTTTTAGGTGGAATATAAATATATGCCAGCATAATCCTCATTCCTTGCCAGTTGCCCCTTACTACCACAAATTTGCCATTATTATGTTTTTCTTCTTCTATCAATATTGGAACTCCTCTAGCAATTACTATAAGCACTCCTCTTTTCCTTTGTCCCAGATATTCTACTAAATATCCATCCTGAAATCCTTCCTTTATCAGATTTACATGTGCAGTTCTTACCAAATGTGTCACCTGTTGCTTTACTAATTGCACTCTACGTTTCTTACTATACTTAACTGGGTCTGCTAAATTTGATAGAAAGCACATTTCACTGAAACTCATTTGATAGAAGTCTCATTTCACTGAAATTCAATTCCCTGAGCACAATTCACTGAAAGCTCACTTCACTGAAAACTCATTTGACTGAAACTCATTTTGTTGAAAAGTATATGCCCTGTTCCACACTGTAGTGCAACCCTGGAGTTCATATATGTAGTAAGGGAAGGTGTGAGGGGCAGAGCCCCCCATGTTGTGGGGTGTGGTGGTGTAGCCCCCCCCCCCACATAGTTTGGATATATATCTTCTGGAAAGAGTTATTCATTCAATTTGAAAGTATGCATGTTTATGATTTACAATGTTTCAAATAGATGGGGGACTATGCCCCCCACACACACCCTAATGTGTGGGGGGCTGTTTCCTGCCCCTTACTATACATACAAACTCTGGGGTCACACTACAGTGTGGAAGAGGGCATATACCTGTTTAGACAAAATGAGTTTCAGTAAAATGAGTTTTCAGTGACAGGCAGATTAATCCTTTATAAAGCTTTTTCTTAACATCAACATTTAAACCTAAGTCACATTTTACAAGAGTTTTTGTTTTAGTAAAAACTCTCAAACAAAAAACCAAGCACACTCACAGAACAGCCCATAACCTATTAACATAATACAAATACACATAACTATGTACATCTTCATATAATGAAGCCTAGCCCTCCTAATAGGAACATTTGCCCCAAATAGACAGCTGCTAACACAAATCTTAATTGATCTAAAATGAGGTTATCCATGCTAAGATGCATGTAATTGTCTGTGTTTCTACTTACACTAGTGTCTGTTCTATTTTTAGCGTTTATTCTGGTCCCAAATGTGAAAACAACTTGCATGCTTCAGAAAACATAAAAAAATTAGCCTTGAAGAAACCAGTATTCTGTTTTTTATTGCAATATCATCAGCTTGTCTCCATGGAAATGTAAGAGAAAAAATGTAGCCCTATGCTGTAGCCTGAAAGACAAGCTGAAACATTTACTGATAAAGGAAAACTTTGCATTATATTCAGTGCTCTCATTTTTACTTGTTTTTACTTAAAATGTATTATTAGGTTAAGTCAAAGGTCTTAATTCAGGCATTCACCTATGCAAAGAAAAAATATATCAGCTCTACATATATTATAATCTGTGTATTTATACACCCCATCCCACCCTTATCAACACAATATTACACCCTATTAACTTAAGCATGCTTTTGCCTAGCTTTTCTTCTCTTTGTGCACTGTAATGCCTACATGTATTAATACCAAAAAGAAGAAAGAAAGAGAAGAAAAAGAAAAAAGGCATCTTTACACTTTAGTAACTTTATATACTTTACTGTAAAACATGCAATTTATATTGTGAACAGTTTCATAGAAATACTCTTTAGAACATTAATTGTTTTAGTCTCAGTTGCCTTTTTTCTTCTTCTTCCCCAACCCCTCAATGTCCTTCCTTCCAAATATTAATGACGTGAAGTAAGGAAAATGCTTTTCAGTTCCCCACAAGTATAACAGAGTCAACAAAAATCCAGTCATTCCACTTTTTTCTTACACAGCCATATTTCACAAATGTGAAAAATGCTTTTCAGTCTCACATTTATTAATTACTTCCCATGTTGCTGGTCTTCATCCTGTTCACCACTGTCCCCCAACTTCAGATTCCAGTTCAATTCCAAGGTACTCCCAATTCTTCTCGTTAACTCCTGTGCCTTTCTCTGTCTCTCAAGTATTTTTGTTTGGAACAGTGGAAAAGGTTTGACTGACAAAGTCTCTCCACATGCTTTATTTTCAGAAGTATGAGAAGCAAAGTCCCCCAATGCTTTACGGCTAACTTTTTGTTGGACACATATCTGTATTTCCTCCTTAGTCTGTTCTGCATCAAAAATTTCTTTGATTCTCCAGTTAAAAATATTCTGAAGACAACTGAAAACAGCAGCTTGAATCTTCCTCTTGACATTCCCTGATTGTTGAAATAAATTTGTTTCTCTTCTGCCTGGAGTACAGTGAATCATCATTTTCCATAAATACTCTACTGTCTCCATCTTTTTTAATACTTTGTCTTTTTGCCACAGTTTTGTCAAGATCAACTCTTTCTGCTGTTAAGTTTGTATATTTACTAATAAAGGTCTTGGCTGCTTTCCCATGGCTAGATTTGGAGCATACACACAAAGTGTGCCCTTTCAATTAACAGTTCCTGCTATGGAATACCAGTCAAGTTGCTTATTTATGCCTTCACAAAATTAATACTGTCTGTTCCTTCTAGTTTCTCTGATACAGCAAAAAAACTCAGATTTTTCCCTACAAGCTCTTTGCTCTAATTCTACCCTTTTTGAAACATCTCTTCTTGAGCAGTCTTATACTTAGCCAGCCTTTTCTTCATTTCTACCTATGACTTTTGTAGTTTTATCAGTTCATCTAGATATTTGTAAAAAGCTTCTTCCATTTTTCCCAGCCTTTTGTTATTTAGGTTGTTATACTTCTTCAGTGTTTTGTTCATTTTAATCAGCTCTGAAACCATTTGACTTATTTTTCCTCTATTTTACTGGAAGCCAAGTCTTGCACTAAAGCTGCAACTTGAACTGCTTTTTGCTGAAAAGCTGCAGGATTCTTCCCAGTCAGTTAGTGTTTTCTCTTCATCTTTTCTAGCTGATTTTCTTCGAGGCTCTTTTAGTTTCTTCTTTGCTGGTATCCAGGCAGTGTACTTATTAGCCTGTAACTAAACTAATGTCTTTTGGCTTTTCCTTGTTAGGGGTCGCCACAGCAGAACTCCGGTCTGCTAATGATTGGCAGTGGATTTTTACAGTGCCGAGGTGCCAGCCCAACACCCAACCTTCAAAGAAGGTGCACCCATTCATACACACACCTACCTGCATGTCTTTAAACATCACTCAACCATGGGGTGGACATGCAGACTCCACACAGAAGGAACTCCAGCCAAGAATCAAACCGGAGAACCTCTTGCTGTGAGGTGACAATGCTAACTGCTGCACCACCACAGCCTACACTTATTAGCCTGTAACTAAATTTACTAAAAGTGACAGAGTTCTTGGCCATTGTGTTTTAGTTGCTTTTTCACACTGGAAGAGCTGAAGTTAAGTTTTTGATAGGTGTGTAGCCATTTTGGAAAACTATACTCTTGATAATGTAACTTTGATCAAGTGTCAATAATCATTGTTTCCACAGACATTCATAAGTGATTACTAGGGCAATGACCTTAGGGAGTCTTTTTAAGCCTAGCCATGCTTCCCAAGAATCAAACCCTAAACCTTATAGCTGTGAAGTAAATACCGTAACCATTATGTCAAACCATTCTAACTCTTCCCAAATTACCAAATTTAAACTGCAATTTATTTACTAATTTGTATATTTCTTAGGAATCAAGATTTAGGAAGTACACACACAGGCATTACTAACAACTTCTAGACTGGCTAAAGAGACATTACATTGCCTGAATTTAAACACAGGAAAATAATTGCATCCAGCTTAAGTTAGGTTGCATAACATTTAGCTTAATTGTTTTCTTAAACTTATTAACAATATTTAAATTATTATTATTATTATTATTATTATTATTATTAATAATAATAATAATGATAATAATAAAAAATAAAGCAGCTGCATGCAAGCCTAAATATTTTACAGAAAAGTGAGAGGTGAATAGAACTCTCATTTTTGTTTGAAAAAAACTATCTGAAGTATATTCATTATTATCTGTGTTCACTCACAATTTATGTTTCATTGTGTCAAATAATGGAATAACATCTGAAGTACTGTAGTCAGCTCCTTTAATACACACACAAATATGTGCATGCACACACACATGCACACACACACACACTGGACATGCCATTTCATTATTGTTTGCATCTGATTTTACTGGTGGTCCCACCACTGTTACCAATATGTGGTGGCCACTAATATGTGTCATCCCCACACTGGGCCAGTAATCAAGGAGCCTGAATCCTCACCACTGACACTGGAGAGGGACGAGCACTTGGAAAAGAAATGGATACACTCAATATTTCCAGATGCATACCTCTTTGCATCAAGTACAATTTCCCTTAAAAGCACACAGGGAACACACTCAGCCCAGGGTCTGGATGCCTCTATATCTGTATCTGTCTCCCTCCAGGTCCCCAGTAAGAATGCTCACTGGTACAGGTGTAGGGTTAGGTCCTCAGCTGAGTGTCTAAGCCAAGTCTTCTAGCACCCTCTCTGTAAACCTAGTGTTTTGTGTCCCTGCATCAAGTAGCTGACAAACATGGTCTGAGAGATTTAATTTTCACACACACACACCCAGGGAAAGGATGGCACAAATTATGTAGAGTCATTTCCACCAGTCAGTACTATAAGGCTCTTACAAAGGGATTCCAATTATACTGTGTAATATCAATAGTAATACAAATTATAGTAGTTCACCAAGATGGTTAGACCTTCTGGAGTGGTCCACACAGTGACATCAAAAAATATAAGCACTCTCCAAGGTTAGATATTTTCTACAAGGACAAGCCACAATAAATGTTTTAAATATAGTTAATAATAAATAATAAAAGTAAATACTGCATATATATTTGCAGTAAACCACAAAGTTCAGATCACAGGAAATATTGAAAAGAACATTGATGGAAAGACTCAGACAAATAAAGAAAAACAATATATAAACTTAGCTTCACTACATTCCTGACTGAATCTAAGAGAATTACTGTTTCCTAGTTAAGTCACTTACTACCGCAAAGCACGATGCTGTGGGTGAGCAGTCCTTCTAGTCATGCTTCCAAACAGAACACTCAATACTCTGAGATTTCTCTTTGTAATATCTAAAATATAATTTCCAAGAGAGCTGGCAGAATGCCCTCATCTGGTCATCTGACTCGAGGTTCTTACAGTATTCCCCTTTGAAACTGAGACCGGAAGTTAGCACAGAAGGCCACAATACACATCCAACTGTTTCTGGCAGTGTCTGGGGCTTTCCCTCTTTTCACTGAGTTAATGGACAAAGGCTCTTCCCCAGACTCAGCAACTCCAGTTCTATTCAATACTGTGGTGTACCTTTTAATGGCTTAACAGCTCATTTACATTTCCTTTATTTTTCATAAAGATAACCTCTGCTGTGCCAGTATCCTGTATTAAAACATATACATTTAATTCATCTAAAATAATACATGTACATTTCTCTTCATTTCAGCAGGATGCACTGTTGATACATTTCAACACAAGCAAAGCTCACAAATACATTTTCAGCACAAGCATCTATACAAAATCAGTTTGATATCCAAATAACATACAATATTAGTACATTTGTAACACAAGCAGATTGTATAAATCAATCTGATAATCAAACGTCATATCATTCATTACAAAACTCCAGCTGGCTATACTGGCACTTGCCCGTATCATCACAGTCCCAAGTAAGCATCCATAATATATCTGTAGTTTGGTAGGGGGTACTCTTACCGCTTCTATCCTGCATCTTCTTCAGGCTTTGATTTGCCCCTTGAAGTTGTGAAGTCTTGAATATGTCTGTTATTAGCTTACATACTACCATCCATGTTGCTTGCTTCACTGCAATCAGACATAGACGCAAAACTGAAATTATGATTGGTTACATTACAGTCCTGCTTATGTTGGAAAGAAGGAATATGTGGAATCACAGTACAAAATGTATTCAGCAATAAATCAAGCTTTCTCACAACATCTTGCATGTTTTCAGTTCTGATAATCTGTCTGTTTTTCTGTTTTGTTTAGCTGCATACAAAATTGTTTAGCAAATTCTTCTAAATAACTTACATCATAATTGGAGAAACAACCTAAGAGCTGATTACCATTCAGAATTAAGAAATCATCCCAAAATGTTGTTTGAGCGATTACTAGGTCATCCGAATAAGCCAGAAAATATCTGGAAAAGTAGTCCAAATGCAATAATCCAAATTGAGCAGGAGCAGTGAATTTTGGTTAAGAAAGCTGATACAATATTTCATATGTGTAAAACAGAACAAAGAAAGACACAAGAAGGATAATAGAACACAGAAAATAAATGAAAAATGTGCATAAAAATGTGTTGGAATGTAAGGCTACTAAATGAATATTTATTTGTGTTCCTAGTGTATGAGAGGCGAGCTTTATTATAACCAGCCAGTGCAGGTAGTCAGTAAAATTATTTGAAAGAGAACTTAGTCATTAATGGGATTTACTCTGGAAATTGTAGAGAACCAAGGTTATAATAAGTCATACCTTTAACTAACCTTTTCAGCAAATTAGCAAAGGAGGGCAGACTTCTGAAAGCTGGAAGAGGGTAGAAATTATTCCACTTGACAATAATGGCAGCAAGCCCAGCACTGAATACTACTGACCTGACAACTTATCATTAGTTGTGTGTAAATTATGGAATTACTGCAGAAGAAGATAATTTTGTCCTATCTACTACCTGGTATTGGACTCTGGGAACAGTATGCCATATCCAGAAGGTTATGCAAGCCAAATCCAATATAATTAATTGAAGGTGATATGCCAGGAACTGGGTATGGATATTCCCTACCTATATTATGAAAATTAATTTGACACAGAGCCATATTAAAAGTAAACAAAGGCAACGGTCTTGGTGTCAATAATGGGGTAGTAGTAATATGTATGTAGTAATGGCTACACAAAAAAGACAAAGATGGTCATAGTAAATGGAAGCATAGGCCAATAAGGTACTTACTAGGATACTGATCTTTGATGATCTTAAGAAGTCTAGCCTTATATTCCCATGCTAGTTTTTGGCTCTTATATTTTGTGTATGAATAACCCAGAGATGGGCTAAGCAAGGATATGTGTAATAGGTCTGACTGAAAAGAGTCTTTTGAAGTCCTATATGGAAGGTACAGATCATTTATCAGTAGCCTGTGTGATACTGAGAGGAGGGAAAAGGCTTTGAGACAGTCTGCATAGTTAGACCCTAGTTTTTTAGTAAGAAAGTGTTGTGGACATTTCAGCTCTGACAAGTGTTTGGACAGGTACATAGAGAAGGAAGCATCGTTTTTTTCTCTAAAAACTGCATTTTACCTGATTTTGGCCTAGCACTCAAGTGTGGGGTCATTTATTGCACTGTTGTGATTATTTTGCTGCTTGTGTATCTCTGCTACCTTTAAACTACAACAAAAAGAAAAAAAACAAAAAAGTCTTGCTTTTTCCCACTTTCTGAAAGTTAAGAAAGTTCAGTTACAGATTTGCTGTTCTGAACTGTTTGGAAGTTTCTAGAAGGCCAGTGCTTGCTTGGGCTAAAGGGAAGTCTCTGTGTTCACCAGTGGGAGTGGTTAACACTGAACAGCCTGCCTGTCCCTGGAGGAGTGGTTACTACCTAGAAGCTGTAGTTTTATTGGCCATTTTGGGTCAATTCTAAACTCCTTGATCTGTCTCTCTTAAAACCCTACAACTCTCTTTTTTGTGCGGTTTTGCACACTGAGCAATGTCGGGCAGCACCGCCTAAACAGGTTTAAACTATTCCAGGCTCTACAAAGTCTGCTCTTCACTTTTTCCCTTAGAACTGTTCAAACTGTCAAAGTAATCACTCTATTCTCTTTCTAAAGCCCTGCACTTGCTCAGCTCTTATAAGGAAACACTAACTAAAGCACTACACCCTCCTTGACTTCTCATAAGTATTAGGCTCCCGATTGGTCCTTCCTGATCAAGTGAAAAATCAGTTCCCTTCCCTAATCTGATCAGTAAAAAACAGTTCCCTATACTAATCTGGTATGTCCAAGGGTCAGTTTCAAGGTTACTCTCCAGTCCAGCTGGTGAATCTGGGAATTTTGAGGCAATGTTACAATTGCCTTATGTACACAGACAGCCCTCTCCTCCTTCCAGAAAACTCTAATACATGTGAGAGATGCAGTTACACAGCCAAACTGGAGGCAGAGCTCTCTCAACCCAAGACTGGCACAGTCAGTCAGGAGGAAAAGGTAACCACCCACACCACAAATCCTGTCTCACACAGACGCATTGCATCTGCATACCCAACACATAAACACACAAAAACATACTCAGAGGCTCTAAATAAAAATCTGCCTAAACAGCAAAGACCTCCTAAGCAGTTATCCAAGCAACAGCCACCCCTCAACAATATCCACGAATCACATATCTCACAAAATCAGGGTGCCTCACAGTCACAACCCTTAAGGCCAAACAACACACCAAATACACTTGTTATAGGGGACTCTATTGTCCGGCACACTGATGTCCCGCACACCAGACTGAACAAGGAGAAGATCACTGTAAGCTGCCTGTCAGGTGCCAGGATCCGCTACATAACGCAAGCACTCAGGTCACTCCAAAGCAAGTATAAGTATGACTCCATCATTATCCATGCTGGTGTGAATGACCTGAGATGTACCCCCCTGGACTACATGAAAAGAGACATAGAGGAGCTCTCTGACCATGTACCC
Source organism: Protopterus annectens (assembly GCF_019279795.1). Lineage (NCBI taxonomy): Eukaryota > Metazoa > Chordata > Ceratodontiformes > Protopteridae > Protopterus > Protopterus annectens. The sequence continues at coordinate 700,940,517 of NC_056725.1, read as the reverse complement.
AGGCTGGTATGACCCTGACCTTGAGCAGCATCTTGCCCTAACCAAGAATGATGCCACAGTATAAAGACAAAATGATCAGTTTCAACAATTGGCTAAAGTATTGGTGTCATTCAGAGGCGATCCAGTGTCTGTCAGCCTGGGATGACATGCTCGACAAGCCATGTTGCTTCGCTAGGGACGGCTTGCACCTGTCACCCTTAGGCTTTTGTATACTGGCCAAGGCTCTTGCCACTCCCATAGTGCCTTTTTTAGCAAGGCTCAAAGGACAAACCCACCTCCATAGACAGCCCAAGGATAAAAAAACTAAAGGTAATGCTACTCAATGCCAGAAGTCTAAACCTCAAGATGCACGCAGTCGAGGCTCTCCTCAGTATGGAGAAAATCAATGTCTGTGCAGTAACAGAAATCTGGTTCAAGGCTCCTGAGAGCACCCCAGCACTACCAGGTTATAACTCATACCATGCGTTTCGGCCCCAAAACTCGGACCGAAGCACAAAAGGAGGGGGAGTATCTATATTCATCAAAGATACCTACACCTCCAGGTTAGTGGCACTGCACGAAGCATCGGAAACCATCCATGTGCAACTAACAGCGGGCAAAACTGCCTTTCAGTTTGTAGCCTGCTACAGAACACCCTCCCTATTACAGGAACTCCACTTGGCATTCCTGAGAACACTGGAGAATATGAAGGTCTCTCCAAACATTATGTTATTGGGTGACTTCAACTACCCAAACATTGACTGGGAAAACTATTCAAGCCCAAACACCCTTGCCCAATGGTTCCTTGAATGTATAAACTCTAACACACTGGAACAACTGGTCACAACTCCCACAAGAGGGAACAACATATTGGACCTGGTCATCACCAACATGGGGACTCTATGTTCTACACCAGAGGTAAACCCCTCATTGGTAAGATCAGACCATAAAGAAATTTCCCTGGACATCCATATCCTGTCCCCACCCCCAGCCAAGGAAATCACTGTAAAGAATTTCTCAAAAGCCAACTTTGCACTTCTCAAGACTGCGGTGGAATCCTTCAAAGCCCCTGGGCCAGAGGATAATACAGCCCAATCTGCAGAATCCTTTACAAATGCATTCTATGAGCACCTGCAGGAATGCATGGATCGTGCTATCCCAGATAAAACCAAGGCTCACTCCTCCAAAAACAGGAGACTGGTCTGGTGGACCCCGGCCATAAATAAGCTATACAACAGAAGGAGGAAGCTACTACATGACAGAGCAAAATCCCAAAAAGGGAAGGCATCTCTGATCAGTATTAGCAAGAAACTTCGATCCCTCATGAAATCATCAAAGGCCAGTTTCGAAAGAAAAATTGCCCTAGACACTAAAGATAATCACAACGCCTTCTTTAGTTATGTCAGGAACATGGGTGGGAACTCCCAGATATGCTCTGAATTGTTGCATAATGGTACAAAATATACCGAACCTACAGACATAGCCAACATCCTGGCAGACAGATTCAGTGCAAACTTCTCCCCCCCTTCCCCCCAAAGGAGCAAATGCCTATCCCAACTGAATGTAACCTCCCTGACATCACAGATGCACAGGTGAAAGCTGCCCTCTCCAAAGCAAAAAACACAACATCTATGGGACCGGACGGTGTCCCAGGCTGTGTCTTACATGAGCTCCAAGAAGAACTGAACCCTCACATTAAGTCACTGTTCAAACTTAGCCTTACTACAGGATATGTACCCAAAGAATGGCGTACAGCTACAGTGGTCCCACTCCACAAAGGTGGTGCCACAACGGACTCCGGAAACTATTGCCCCATAAGCCTGACTAGTCTGGTCTGTAAAGCTATGGAGCATATTATCATGGAACTCATAAACAAAGACATTGAGAGCCTCCAGACACTGGACCCTACCCAATTCGGCTTTGTTAAGGGCAGATCTTGCCTCTTAAACCTAGTTGATTTCTTTGAAACAGTTATCAAAGCCATAGATGAGGGCAAGGTAGTCCACACAGCCTACCTGGACCTCGCAGAAGCCTTTGACACAATACCCCACTAGGGCATCATAAATAAGCTTACCAGCTTAAATATCAACCCCTATATCACAAGATGGGTTGCAAACTGGCTCAGAGATAGAACCCACATGGTCAGAATCGCAGGTGCCATGTCCGAATCCAAACCAGTTACAAGTGGCATCCCACAGGGCTCAGTTCTGGGACCTCTCTTGTTCGGTATATACTTCTCTGAGGTTCAGGCTAACACAGGGGGATTATGGCTGACAAAGTTCGCAGATGACTGCAAACTGGGGGCCATAATAGAATCTCCAGCTGACACAAGAATCCTCCAAAAGGGTCTCACAGAGATGGATGCTTGGTGCCAGAGCCACGGCCTCAAGCTAAATGCTAAAAAGTGCATAGTCATCCTCTTTGGGAAAAACAAGGTGCCCACAAATTACCACATAGGTGGTAATCCATTAAGTTAGAGATTTGGGGACCAATGTAGATAGTAATCTCTCCTTTGATAATCATTTGCCAAAGTGATTAGAAAGACCTTATATATAGCATACCTTATCACGAAAGGGTTCGCATCTAGATCAAGAGAGGTCATTGTGCCCCTCTACTGAGGTTTGTGCTGATGAGTGATGACTCATCAGGCCTATAATTGAATACAATGCCCCTTTTGGATGTACCTTACCCGACACCTGCAGCAACTGGAGAGACCGCAAAAGTACCTCACCAAGAGGATCATGGGCTATAAACAGATATCCTATGCAGCTCGACTAAAGAAACTCCAGCTCTACTCAGTTGCTTTCCGCCTACTCAGAGGTGATCTATGCCTGACGTACAAAGCCATGTCGAACCCAGAATTAATGGACATGCTCCACCTCAAAAAATCCAAGTCCCTTAGAGCTACACGCTCCAGGGACCTAAACCTCAGCACAAAAATAAATAGGACATGCTGGAGGGACAGATTCATTTCCCAGAGGCTCCCCTCACTCTGGAATAGAATCCCAATTCATGTTAGACATAGCCCCTCACTGACCCTCTTCAAGCGAAATCTGGACGCGTGGATGGGAAATCGCAAATTCACCCCTGGGATCTCTTCTGTGTCCCTGCTAGACAGAGGCACAGTAAACTAATCTTAAAAGGGTACCTTCTGTGACCTACTTTACAGAGGCACAGTCAACTAATCTAATAGGGAGGCGGAAGCCAAATACACTCTGGCTAGGCTTATAAATGCCCTAGGGCAGATAGCCTAGTATCTACCTATGAACCTATGAACCTATTATACTCAATGAGTTCTGAGTATAATGGAATGATTACATTCCTGGATCTGGATGCAATATCTTTAGATATAAGCTGTGCATTGAAAAAGAACTTTCTTAAAACAGTGGGTACATGGTGATCAAAGGACAGGTTCTTGTCCTCATAGGTTTTCAGATCCCCAAGAAAAGTATCAGTGTTCAAGGGTGTGTTGTCAATGTGATAGTTACAAGGAGAGTCATGCCTGGAATCCCCTTGGATGAAAGAATGATGATTATCAGAGTACCATATGGGCCAATATTGTTCTTGGTCCTTTCAATGTGTGTATATGCAATATTGCTAAAGGACTGGAAGCAAATATTTGCATTTATTACTGATGACACAATGCCACAGTATGGCCGTGGTGGTGTAGCAGTTAGTGTTGTCTCCTCACAGCAAGAGGCTCTCCAGTTCGATTCATGGCTGGACTGCCTTCTGTGCCAAGTCTGCATGTCCTCCCTGTGGTTGAGTGAAGTTTAAAGACATGCAGGTAGGTGCATGTATGAGTGGGTGTGCCTTCTTTGAAGGTTGGGTGCCAGGCTGGTAACTCAACATCGTAAAAATCCACTGCTAATCATAAGCGGACTGGTGATCCACTGTGGCGACCCCTAACCAGGAAAAGCCGAAAGACATTACTCATGACACAGTGATAAGTCACATGGTTTATACTAAAAAGTTATAGAAAGAATAGAAATGGTAAGCCAATAGATGGTAAGAACACAGTGTAACAGCACCACTCTTGACCTAATAGCTGCCTATGAAGCATCACCTTGTTCACATCTCCTACTAAAATACCTTCTGCAGAGGTCAGACAAGACTTAGAACGTTCAGCTGTTTACTACTCTTTAGGGATTATCATTCTTGTAAAACTTTAATCACAACATCAATGTATGATGATCATGGGCTGGACTGGTTAGTCTCTAAACTTAAAATTGCCCACCCCACTAAACTCAGCAGACCTAATGCCATCTCCTTCCATTCATTATCTCCAACATTTCAACCGTCCTCAAGCTCTTTCTCATTTCTGATGCAAAAAGTAACATTTTTTCTAGATGAGATCAGCATTAACCTTGATCTTGTTAAATATGGCTTTCTTGTCTTCTTTTCCAGTCATGGCTGTAACCATCTAGACACAATCATATGAGTGACAATCAAGTTCTCCTAAATGCTTTTTTCTCCAGTAATTCCAAAAATGTGTAATCACATTACTGTTCTACCACTTGTAAGTGAACACTTCTTGGTCATATTCCATTTGTCAAGCAAAAAAAAAAAAAATTAAAGCCCCCTCCCCCTTCCAACTCCCTACACTCTCAGATGCTAAGCATGAATTATTCCCTATTTTGTAAGTATTTGCCTACAAATTGTGTAACTCAGAAATTCACTAGAGTAACACCACATTCTAGAAAAGGTACTTGACAGGGGGTCCTGAGTGACTGTAGTGATCTACAGCCTATTAAATGGAAGGACGCAACCTGACACTGCTGGAAAACAGGCACCCCCCCCCCATTGAAAATAAAGGCCAGTATGTATCTCTACTATCCAAACCAAAAACACCTTATCAATGGAAATAATAATATACCAAGCTGTCTTAGAAACAGTACTGAGAATGTCTTTGCAGACTCCTCACCTTAAATGATTTAGCATAAGCTTAACACTGGGCTTTTTCTCTGATGTTTGGAAAATAGTGGTGATGCCACTGTACAGCAGCAGTCCCAACACTAATCTCAGGAATTATAAGCCCATTAGCATAAGTAGCCTCATCTGCAAGGCAATGGAACCTAATAAACTATAGCATCTAAAATCTCATTAGGCTAGACCCACAACGGTTTGTTTTTGTCCAAGGCATATCCTGTCTAATGAATTTGATAAACTACTTTGGTAGAGAAACCAGTCTGAAGACAATGGTCATGTAGGCCACACACAGCATATCTAGATCTTGATATAGGTTTTGACACTATTCCATATGTCAATAAAGTTAGTAAACGTGATACCGTATATATATGTCCCTATGTGGTGAGATGGATAGCAAACTGGCTAAAGGACAGATCCTATATGTTGATAGTGGAAGATGCCATATCAGAGGGTTGACGGTGACAAATGATGTTTCACATGAATCCGTGCTTGGACCCATTTCATTCTGCATTTATTTCTCAGATATTCAGAATGTTAAGCAAGACCTCTGGCTAACTAAAGTTGCTAATAACTGCCAACCAGGAGGTATTGTTAGGTCCCTCTCAGATGCCAAATCACTCCAGCAAGAACCTACACTCATAAACATCTAGTATTCCAAACAGCCGCTTAGACAAACATGCCATATTGTCACTTTTGGCAGATAATCCACCCCCCCCCATCCTACAACATAGACAACACCCCACTTCAAAATGAAAATATTGTTAGGAGTCTTGGAACATGCATAGATAGTTCCCTCTCCTTTATTTATCCTGCAATGACAATATTAGAAAGTTCTTCTACTTGTCAGATCACAAAGGGAATATTATCTAAATCTAAGTAGAGTATGATTCTGTTATACTCAGTATTGATTATACCAGTCACTGAATACAATGCACCTTTTGGAATGTACCTTATTATGCATATTATACAAGGAGAAAGACATCTGAAGTTCCTAACCAGCAAGATCAATGACTTGCAAACAATAAGCTACGAGGAAACACTGGATGAACTAATCTTTTATTTGGCAACATATAGACTCTGGAGGGGGTGATGTATATCTAACCTTCCAGGTCATTAGGGATCCATTTGTAATGGATGCTTTGCATCTCAAAAACATAATAATTCTATAAATACCAGAACCATGATTTCAAACCTCCACTAACTATTAAATAAATGCAGTGTAGTTTTATTGTGCAGTGCCTCCCTCAATTCTGGAATATGCTTTCCTACAAATAAAGCAATGTGATAACACTATCACCCTTCAAACAGCACCTGGATGATTGGACAGGTATACACAAATTCAACCCAGCTTGATTGGCCTGGACTTCCTGAGAGAGAAGCTACAGCTTAATGATGGCTATTAGCAATGTGTTAATGGCCGCTTGACTTAGTTGCCTTGCATATGCCTCTGAGTCCTATACTCAGGCTATACTTGAAGACTTTATACAGGAATTTTTAAACATGCATCAACACTTTTACTATTATTCCACTCCTCTTTCCACTAATTTTCCATTTCCACCTGCATTAACCTCAAAATCACTACTAGCACCTTTAAATACTTGTAAATAAACAAGCTGGGAATGCCATGCTGAATTTGGCAGCTGCAGGAGCTTCTCATGATTTCTAAAACTGTAAAAGACCACATTACCTCTGCTCTATTGTACTCAGTTAACCTCTTCTTCTGTCAATGTACTTGCACCATCCTCTTTTAAGGATATCCTATTTTTTCTCTTTCTAAAACTAGTACTCCTCTTGGCCCCCTGACTACAGACCTATCTTGATTTTTTTTCATCCTTGGCAAAATTGTTTGAAAATGTTTAGTAGAAAGCTTCAGAATGTATAAAGTAACACATAATTCTATTCTTGGACCTGCATGACTTCACCCTGGCCTAAAGTAGCTGGACTGCACTCATCAGCACAGACACCTAAATCGTTATGGACATCAGCTGGGTTTAAAGACCCTGTGTTTCTAAAGTATAGCCAAACAGTCCACTTATGCTGTGCTGATGAGGTCCTAAAAAGGCCAAATCATGTATGCTCACAGCTACTGGGCTTGGCTTTATTGCCCTGAATGCATCCACAAATTAAAAAGTAAAAGTAAAAAGTCATGGACATTCACAAGACATATAGCTGAAACACTTGATGTCCTTAAGGGTCATTTGCATATATCCCATGGGCCTCTATTATTGGAGGTTTAAGGTATCACAAAGTGAAAAGTCTAGCTTGGCTAGGTTTTTCTTGTATTTTTTTATTAATCGGTTTATCCGTGTGACTCTTTCCTTTCAAAATAAGCACATTGAACTAGCCCATATTGGTTTGTCTCTGTGACGTTTTTACTCTTTCCTTTCAAAACACATTCCTTTAATTACTTATGTATTTTCTAGATGCCTTTTTTGCTTACTTCAGTCAGCTTAAGCACAGACTCAACTGAAAGCTTGTCGACTGTCACAAACTATCAAGCTGCCTCGCTCCTGAACCATGTTTTAAAAAGCATTTTACAAGCACAGCTAGAATGCAGCCATCTTCTAATTACCATGCTTATCCCTAAAACAACTGACAATTTATCTATATACTCTACAACAGAATATAGAAACTTGTACATGAGAGTCACTGTATCACCCTCTCCATACCAAGTTCTTCCCCATAAAGTAGCAGTGTGACCTTCTTTCTAATCATTATTTTTTAAAAATCTGAAATGTAGTGTCTTCTTCAACTTTCCTCCAGGCTGAATCCTAAATCTTCTCCACATAAACTGCAGAGATTCCCCACCACTTTTGCCATCTCCTTTTCTGTTTTTGGACATATAAACCTGATACAGTTCCCACTGATACTGGGGACTGTGAGGATATTAAAAAAATGAAACTCATTGCACATTTAATGCACAGATCTCTATGTAAAGGCCTTCCTTATCCTTATCACCTAAACTTTTTTTTCTGTGAGTGTCATGCCATTCGTGTTTTTATTTTAGCTGTTCTTTCTAAGTGAAAATAGGCATTGCTTAAAGTGTATACACATTTATATAGTTCAGCTGTTTTTTACTGCACATGTAAATACTATACATTGCTTTTTCCACTACACTTACTGTATGTAATTCAAATATGCATCTACCTTGTACCTTTTTGTATTTACCAGTCATTGCATTTATATTAATTTAAAAATAACACTGGAAAAACACTGAGGAGCCAAGACACAAAATGAAGTTTTTAGCATAGTTAGACCTTTAATAATCACTATTCATCACCAAGACTTCTTCAGATACACAGTTACATGAGCCAACATTGTTTAAATAAACAGTCCAATTAACGATGAACCAATCAAAAACATGTGACAATAAAATCATGATGAAACAATAAAAACTACATCACCCATTAATAAAAATGAATCTCTGAAAAGATCTGAATAATGCTTATTATATTTAAACTTTAATTTTTAATGGTCACCCTCCTATCAGATAAAAAAAACACTTGATGTTAACATTATCATTTTAACCTGGATAAATATATGAAGCTAAATGTAACTGCCACTCAGCTTCCCTTTTCTCCACTAAATTCTTAAAATTACCACCTCGTGGATCTTGAATGACTACTTCTACAATTGTGAAAGTGTACCTTTTCCAACCAGTACAATTTATGGAATGTTTATACAATGCATTATTTAAATTTTTACTTTTAATCACATAAAGATGCTCACTAATCCTTTTTCTCAAACTCCTTATAGTCATTCCTACGTAAAACCCAGGACAAAATGAACATAATGCAATATAAACAACCCCAGAAGTGCCACAATTTAACCTCCCCGGAACTGAAATAGCATAATCTACATGTGCCAAGGACATATATGGGCCTTCATGTACAAATCTACAAGCCTTACAACCGAAACATTTATACATACCTAACGTTTTCTGTGTAGAATCAAGGCCAACTTAGTATTACCTTGTTCCAACAATTGTTTAATGTTACTTTGTTTCTTATAGAGAAAATTGGGGGATGTTCCTAATAGTTTTGTGATATCCCCATTTCCTAAAATGACTTTCCAGTTGTCACAAATAACTTCCCGTATAACAAAATTGTCTAAACTCTTATCCAAACAAAATCTAGGGACCATATTATGTTTAAAATCCTCTGTCAATGGATTAACTGTACTGATACCTTTACTGACAAAACCCTTCAATAAAATCAGAGAGAAGTCCTTTTCACACCTCAAAATGACTTCCTATGCTTGTGTAACTGTGTTTCTGAAGAAGTCTTGGTGATGAATAGAGATTATTAAAGGTCTAACTATTCTAAAAACTTCATTTTGGGTCTTGGCTCCTCATTGTTTTTCCAGAGTTATTTTTGTTATTTTGTTTTTGGTTTACACTGGTGCTGGGAATTGCTTATTTTTTTCTGATTTATATAAATCTGCATTTAATGTTGCTTGAGCTTGTACATCTCTGTCCCACTGGTTTTGTTTTTCCACTTGTAATGTCCTGTTCTGAATGCACTGTAATATGTTGGATTACACTTTGTTTTATTATTTTCGGCAGGAAGTTACTCAGGCAAGTCTTTATTGATGATGTCATTACACAGTTAACAAACATAAGAGAATGGGACAACTGTACATCAGCACGCTGAATGGAGAACGAACATTCTCCAGCAGGATATTAATGTACAAGTAATGCCCACTAGAAAATGAGTCCTCCACTTCATGTCAGCATATTAAGGTGCCGTGGAGCTTGGACTGCAAAAAAAATAATGTCCACCATTACATTACACTCACTGAGCAGCGCTTTAGCTGTTTAGTGAGGGTAAAAAAAAAATAAACAGAAAAAAGTGTATGTGTGTGTGTGTGTGTTATGTGTATGAGTGTGTTTATGCTTATGTTTGCATGTGTGAGTGAATGCATGTATGAAAGCAGAGGAGACTGTGTGTGTGAGAGATTGAGAGAGAATGAGAGCTGTCTGCTGCGCATATCTCTCAACTATTCAACTTTTAACAGAATGTCCAGATTTTTGCCTCAAAGTTTTTGTCTGTTCCTCATAAAATTGTGGTTTTCTGAAGTTTTGTGGCAAATTGGTGAGGAGTGAATTCACTAAATAATGACAGGCATTTGTGTTTCAGGCTTTATATCCTTCAGAAAATATGTTGTAATACAAGACCTTTTATTCTAGCAACATTTTTAGTTTATAAGAGCAATATTTAGATTTTCCCTATTTTGGGGGCTTTATCCCCCCATTATTTTTGGCTTTGTCCAGAATTTTTTTGCTAAGAGGTGGAAAGTTATGCTTGTCTGAATGAATGCAATTGTGAAAGCAGAAGAGAATATATATGTGAGAGAGAGGCAGAGACAGAGAAAATGGGCTCTTTGTAAAATTGTTGTGCTTTACATATTTATTTTTAAGTACTATATTATTGAGATATATATATATATATATATATATATATATATATATATATATATATATATATATATATTGTTGATGTAAAATGCTTCCTCCAACACCATTAATATATACTACAGAATGTTTGAAACATTAGGCGGAGGAACTATTTTACATCAAAAAAATATATAGTACTTAAAAAAAAAATAAGTAAGTAAAACCAACCATTTTACAGAGACCCTATTCTGTAAGTGCAATAATGCCCTCCAGGGTGTGTGTGTGTGTATGTGTGTGTGTGTGCGTGTGTGTGTGTGTGTGTGTGTGTGTGTGTGTGTGTGTGTGTGTGTGTGTGTGTGTTAATGTGTAATTGGAGGATAAATGCTCTCCAACAGGGTATTAATGCACAAGCAATGCTCACTGAAAAATGAGACAGCCATTTCTTGGCAGCATATGAAGCTTTTGTGGAGCTTGGACTGCAAAAAAACCTAATGGCCATTATTATTTTATGCTCGCTAAGCAGTGCTTTTGCTGTTTAGTGAGTGTAATAAAAAAATAAATAAACTGAAAAAAAGTGTGTATGTATGTATATGAGTGTGTTTATGTTTCTGTCTGTGTGTATGAGTGAATGTGTGTATGAATGAAGAGGACACTGTGTGTGTGAGAGATCAAGCGAGAGTGACAGCAATCTTGTGTGAGTGAATGCATGTATAAAGCAGAGAACACTGTGTGTTTGTGATTGAGAGAGAAAGCGAGAGAGAGAGAGGTCTTGTGAGCATAGATGTCAACTGTCCACATTTTCACAGAATGTCCAGATTTTTGCCTCATATTTTTTTGTTTGTTCCTCATAACATTTGTGGTTTTCTGAAGTTTTCTGGTAAATCAGTGAGGAGTGAATTCACTAAATAATGACAGGCATTTGAGTTTCAGGCTTTATATCCCTCACAAAATGTATTGTAATACAAGATGTTTTATTCTAGCAACTTCCTAGGTTTATAAGAGCTTTTTTTAATTTGTCCCTGTTTTTGGGGCTTTGTCCCCCCAATTATTTTTGGCTTTGTCCAGATTTTTTTGTGCGGAGAGTTATGCTTGTGTGAGTGAATGCAAGTGTGAAAGCAGAAGAGACTGTATATATGAGAGAGAGGGAGGGAGAAAGCGAGAGAGAGAATGGGCTCTCTGTAAAATTGTTGTGCTTTGCTTACTTATTTATTTTTTAAGTACTATATGTTTTTATATATATATATATAGTTGATGTAAAATGCTTCCTCTAACACCATTAATATATATTACAGAAAGTTTGAAATATTAGAAAGAAAAACTATTTTACATCAAAAATATATGGGTCTATATTAGAACATCGAAGTTTCACAACTTCGAATGTTCTAATATAGACCACTATTCAGCAAATGCTGAAAATAGCGAAGCTGCAGAACACCGGATTTCTTCCTAGGGAAGGAATTTGGTTGGCCATTCCTGTGGCTTTGCTATGTTCAGCACTGTGGTGGAAAGTTACTGGTCAAGATCGGGTAAGTGTGCGATTGTGTGGATGCGAGGGTTAGGGCGCGGGTGAGGTGAGTGTGCGATAGTTACGGATCTTAGGGTTAGGGTTTGGGTTAAGGTAAGTGGCTAGTGGTGTGTGTACAGTTTAGTGTAGGGTTAGATGTAGGATTTTAGGTGTATGTGTGTGGATTGCTGTTTGTTTGGTGTGTTTGTGTTGTGTGTATGTGTGACGGAATAGCAAATTTTTTCCCTTGGAAAAAATTTGCTGTTCTGCATGTTCGATGTTGTCAGCATTCGCTGAATAGGGGTCGATATTAGAACATTCGACGTTTTAAAAAGTCGATGTTCTAATATAGACCCAAATATATATAAATATATATATATATATATATATATATATATATATATATATATATATATATATATATACATATAAATAATATAGTACTTAAAAAAATAAGTAAAACAACAATTTTACAGACAGCCCATTCTCTAAACACAATAATGCCCCGTCGGGCCTCATAACACCCCTGGGCGGGTGCTAATTACACATTAACCACACCCTGTTGAGATTATTGCTTACTTAAAATAAATACACTAATTAAGTAAAGTAAAATGGCTTGGGAAATGGGAGAAACAAACCAAAATAGGGCATCTTAAATTCAATATAAGAAATGCAGAATAAAGTAGCTGGGAAAAAATAATCCCTGAAATGAGGGAAACCAGTGGGCATGGGGAATTTTTATTTAGCTATTTATTGATGCAATTTTAAAAAGTTTGACTATCTCTGTGTTTGTTTATATCAAGTGACATTACCAGAGGACTGAAAGAAAACCATACACATTTTTTACTGCTGACATGTTAATATGCCATAGGGTTTGTATAGAAAAAGACATGAAAGAAATTAGAACTACTGTGTGCTAAGACCACAGTGCAACAACACTACTTTTGCCTAATAGCTGTCTATCAACCAAAATGAAACCAGAATTTCAAAATCAAGTAATTCTTGTCCCCCATTACATTACCTTATGTGAAGGTCTGTCCCTAAAATAAGGAAATTAAGCTGAGAAAAGCTTTGTCAAAAGGTCCAAAAGACAGTTATAATCAAATGTTTAAACAATGTCAATTTCCTGTAAGGCTCGTGTGTGTGTGTGTGTGTGTGTGTGTGTGTGTGTGTGTGTGTGTGTGTGTGTGTGTGTGTGTGTGTGTGAGGGGGTGCAATAATGCAACAGTGTTTTATCTTGTTATTTTATTTAGATCATCCAACAGTATTTAGTCTTGTTCCTTTAGTTAGTATTTGCTTCCATTTTAGTTCGTAGGATTCATTTCAAGCTTTTCAACAAGAGTACAGGCAGAAGTCATGTTTATGATGGAGAAGCTGTTCTGAATATGCTCACTAATTTATTGGTAATGCAGTCAGTGGGTTTGGTAGGATCTTAGTTTTACCACTGCATGAGCTAATCAGTAATATGATGGAGCAATCATCTTGCCATTTTTATAAATGTAATCCCTCTCTGTTCAGTTTTTGGGGAAAGCTGTGCACCATTTTTGTCGATGTCCTCTGAAATGCATCTGTCATGTTTGTCGTTATGTAAGTACCCAGTGGTATACACTAACAAGGTTGATGACCCTTCCTGTGCACCCTATTTCCTTGCACTTTTTCATATCACTGGTTTATGTTTAGGTCATCTGATATGACTGATTTTGACAGCAGAGATGATGTTCTGATTCTCTTTCACCTTTGTCATTGCCGCCTCGTCCACAACAGCTGTATACTGCTTTCCAGATTTATTGGTTCTCAGGTGCATTACTTTGTATTGAATTTTGCTTTGCCATATTTTGCCCATTCCTTCACCCTCATCCCTTTTCTGCGCTCTTTTGAATAAGCTGATTTCTCTTTCCTTACACAGCTTTCATTTATGTATACACTAATCTAATGGGATCCTACCAGTGCCTACAGAGTGGCATGGCTACCACTGTTTCCAGCCCAACATTTTGCTGATTTGTTACCAGTTACTCACACACTCAGCTTACTGATTTAGCTTAGGTGTGACTAATACCATGAGGTACTTCTCTAAAAGTTTACTGACAAATATAATGCATCTTATCTTGAAAGCCACTTCTAGATTGTTATTTCCAAATTTAATGATCTTATATTTTCTGCAGTGAACCAAAACTGTCTGCTCACTTCCCTAGTATTTGGTGGTCTCTTCTTAGCTTATCCCCATCATCATCATTAACTTGCACCCCTGCATTTGTATCATCAACAGGTAGATCTCCATTTTCAGCCTCTTGATGAGTGTTGCTACATAAACACTGACCATTACTGACAAAACACTAAGCCCTGTTGCAGTCAGGTGGTAACATTCCTGTGTCTGAAATGTCTCCAGTGATTGCCACTCCTTGTAGCCAGTCTTCCATCCCTGCATCATAATTTATATCCTCTCATTTTTCCAACAGTCTCATTTAATAGACTGGTCAAAAGACTTTCTAAAGTCAATCTGCCTCCCTGGTTTCCAAGTCACAAAAGTAAATAGAAGAAAGTAAAGTGTAAAATTAATTTCAAGAAAAGGCTACACAGACTTATGTTTCTCCCTTTTGTTATGACATGAAAAATTCATACTGATTTGTCTCCATGAGGCTACTTGCTTTTAGGTAGATTGTCATTCTCTACCACTCCACAAAAATAATTTCCATCAACTTTCCAGCTTCTTATTTTAGGGTCAGTGGCCTGTAATTTCCGTGTTTCCTACTTGCCTCATCTTTGCCGGATCACCACCATTATTGCCATCATGTCCTCTGAGATGCTGTCTCGTTGCAATGGTATACTTTAAAGCTTCTCTTGAGCCCTCCAGGACTTCTTTCAGCATTTCATTTCATTGGCTGAAGAGCCAGCTGGTTCCTGTTCTGTTATCTTGCTTATTAGTTTACTTCCTCTTTTCTGTATCATCACTCACCTATCCATATGCAGACTCCCACATTTCTCTGGAAATCTTATATCTTTTTTTTCTATAAATATGGAATGCAAATACTTCCATGAAGCCTTTGTTTAAGACCTATTTGTCAGACCTCTAAAAACCCCAATACATCCTCCTGTTTGGTATTAGAGCCACCACATCCTGTCTTATCCTGCTATTCTCACTTGCATATGAATTTCAAAATGTTTTCCTGACTTGACCTTGTCCTGTCTAACAAGTGTTTTAGCTTGTGCAATTTATATTTACTGATAATCCTGTTTGCTCATGTCCCTGCTTATATCATGTGACCAACAGCATGCAGTATTGTTGCCAAGGTGCACTGCTTTTGCCTAACTTCAGACGTTTCCCACTGATGGTCTTCATTGTTGCTTTAAGCCAGGGAAGGACTAATTTTCATTCAGACTGCTTTTAGAGAAGAGACTAAAGTAGCTGACTTAGTTTTATTTAATTCAGTATTAATCTTCCAAGTGAGACGAGTCAACCAGACAGTAACTGAATGGCACTGTGTGATACTGAAGTGGTTTATAAATGAAATGGAGTTACGTGTTTACTAAACACAACTTGTTTCACTCTTCTTTCCTTTGCTGTTCAGGTTCCAAGGGAAACGCTATACCAGAGGTGAAAACTAGTGCTAAAATTGAAAAGACAAGTGCACACAGCTACAATGCAGACAGCTAACATGGAAACACAAGTCAAGGACAGCACAAAGGAGGTAAAACAACAAATCATTGCTGTATACTTTAGTAGTATTACCTACAGGAGAACAGTACTAATTAGTGTGAAGTGATATTAGGGCTAGTAATAGCCAGAGGAAGTAAAAATACTGAGGGGGTTGTTTGGTCAAAGTTTAAAGGGAAGGGAGAAGGAAATCTGATCATCAATGGGTAATTTACTGCTCTTCTATGCAAAATAGGCAATTTATATGTACGTTGTGCTGCATTTATAAATGCATTTTTATATAATTGCAAAATGAAGAAAAACAAATACCTGCTCAGCTGTGAAGCAATGATACCACTTTATTCACAATAAAAACAAATAAAAATACATAAAAAACATGTGAACTAAGTGCTTTCACCCCTTATAGGGCTTCTTCAGAGTCAACGTGTTAAACAAACATTCATCTTTTATTTCCTATGTAGCATGACATCATATCCTGAGAAAACACCCCCTAAAATACTTTCTTAAAAATCTCATCTAACTGCAGTATATACATGAAATTTACTATCCAACTGATGGTTAATGACAAATAAAAAACCATCACAGACTCTGCACGACTCTCTTTTACCCTAGTGTAATAAAAACACTAGTAAAACATATGCATTCAGAATGAACATCTTAAAACGTTGTAACATCCAATTTGTATCACTAGGTGTTACTTGTTATTCATGTAAGTGTGTTGCCCTTCTCTTTAGAATGAGGTAATTGATATGTAGTCATTGATCCCTGGGCTTTTATGGGCATTTAATCTTATTTGCCATTCAACCTCTCTGATCTCTACTTCTAGCATAGGGTCACCCCCACACACACACACACACACACACACACACAAACACACATCAACCTTCACTTTATCTATAATGAAAAACAGAAACCTTTTAAAATTTGTGCATTGTGTACTGTGCATATACAAGGAACTGACAAACTTTTTGTTCCTAATGACCCGGACGTGTTCTGAGATCCTTTCTTTTAATTTTCTAACAGTTTTACCGACGTAAAACACCTGACATGCCATGCAAGATGCAACATATACCACACATTTTGTCTCACAGTTGTATCTGCCAAGGCACACCAAATTCCTATAGAAATGTATGGTCCATCATTAATGTACTTACAAAACCTGCAGAAACCACACTTACTCATTAGTGATCTAAAGGCAGTGGGCCTCTCCTTGCCACCTGATTATAAAATTTCCTTCAAGTTCCTACCTCTACCAAAGGTGGTTATGGGTCTACTCACCAGCTTCAATTTGAGCTCAGGACTGAACAGATTTTGGGAAGGAACATTTGATACTCACTTCAGCTCCTGTTTTTCATTATTGATAAAGTGAAGGTTGATGTGAGGGGGGGTGACCCTATGCTAGAAGTAGAGATCAGAGAGGTTGAATGGCAAATAAGATTAAATTCCCATAAAAGCCCAGGGATCAATGACTACATATCACAGAATTCCAAGATGGTAGACATCCTATAAACACCCTCTCCATGAGGCGCCAACCTAAATAGTCTATTTTTGGTCATTTAGTCATTCATCTACATCCAAGAAGTTAAATTTTAACCACCTTTTACCTCTTCAAACTGCATCTACATCGATTTGAGGAATTTTGGATCCATACTAAGAAATAATATGTTGCTCTAAGGTTTTAATATCTCCAGGGAGCTATCCACCACATGTATACCCTAGGCCTGAATAGGCACATCACAAGTTAAATTTGGGAACAGACTGCTACTGCTGCTAATTCATGTCAAGAGAGTCTGAAAACATGGAGACACAAACCAGCAAAACCAAATTGTCTGCAATAGTTTCCCCTGAAAAGGAAACTCTTTCTAAAAGACAGAAAATTAATAAACAGCTAAACACTTCTAAATCCAATGCCAAACAGAAGTCGGAGGCTAACATTCATATGGAAGATCTCAAGGAAGCATTGCTACCACTACAGATGGTCATGCAAGGTTTCTCTGAGCAGCTATCAGGCTTCGGTAATAAACTAAATCAGGCTATGGAACGTATGGAAAACATTAAACAGACTGCCAAAAATAATGAACTGCAGATCTCTTTATTAAGGGAAGAATTGAGCGCCAAAAACTTCACTTTAATGGAAATCCAGCAGAAAATCATTGATTTAGAAGTGAGGAGTGGAAGAAACAATATTATAATAAGAGGTCTACCAGAATCATATAGCAACAACCAGTTGATTGAGACCAAGCTACAATTGTTTGATTTCATCTTAAAACCTGGTACACATACTAGCAGTATTGTAATTGAAAGAACTCATCTTGCACGGCATACTAAACAGGTCACAAATACCTTGAGACAAGTCTATGTTAAGCTGCTAAACTTTCAAGATGTGCAAAGGATATTATTGGCGGCTAACAAACAGGGACAGATCTCTTGGAATGGCTATATAATAACCTTATCGCAGGATCTCCTGGTAGCCATTAAAGAAAAGTGCCAGAAGCTCTCACCGTACTGCGCTGATCTCATTAAAAGAAACATCAAATTTCAAATGTGTTACCTGAATACCCTAAGCTTCACACACAAAGCTGCCTTCTTGAAATGTTTTGGTAAAGCCCCAGATGCAAAATCTCCTGTTCAAGCAAAAGATGTTTTGTTTCTTTCTTGATGGTTGTCGCTGGCTGTATATGCCAGAATTGTAGAAATAACAAACCTAATCAATCCAAAACAATAAGTGCTAACTCTTAAAACTTTAAAATATAAATCACTAGCTTATTGTGCCCGGAAGTGTTCACCAGACAGGAAGTGTCCCTCTAAGGAACATATCTTTCAGCTCCTGTTGGAAGGTAGGTGTGACTTTAAGATACAACTCCCTGCCTAGGTTCCTATGCCTTCCATTGACAGGATGAGCACACAAATGGCTGAGCTGCTTATTTTTAAAGCAAGACTCACCCAACTCAAGTCAACTCGAGCAGAATAAACAGTCTAGCTGTAAAGGTAAAGAGCTTGCATATTTATAGAATAAAAAGTCTCTCAAATAAAGAATGTAGAATACATACGCTGGGGAACAAAACGAGGGCTTTTAAAAACCAGTTACCATTCTGATGATAGCTCTTGTTTAAACAATCTAAACTGCTACTTGATAATTGCTTATCAGCTGGGGATACTAAGGACAGTAGCATAGCTGTTGGAACTCAGCTCTGAAATTAATTTAATGTGCTGCTCATTTCATATAACTAATGCTGCCAAATATTAAACATCTCTTAATCAACCTATGTAAATTCGAATCTCAGCATATGCACAAGTAGTACAAATAGAGCCAACTATGAATGGCTCCTATCTTCTAATGATGCTTTTGTTTAATGAAGTTTAGTGTGGTAACTAATAAATAGTGATGTGAAATTATATAACTTCTGTGTAGCCACTTTGTTTCAATAGTTGAGGTCAGTTAACGTGGCAAGGGGGCTAGGAATATTGGTCAGCCTTATGTTTAATACTAAGAAATGTTTGTTATAATAACTTATATGCTGATATGACAAGATATTATTTTATTAAGTCTGTTATACCAGTCCTAGTCACCTTTTATCTTTTTGGAAAGTACACCATCGAGCATATATACACTAGTTGTTTTGTTCATATAAAGTTATACTCCTATGTTTCTCAGCTTAGATACTTTTCTTCCCTAATAATATGTTTTTTGTTTTTTTTTTTATTAAGGATTTCTGCAACTATATTATTGTTACCAATTAGGCCTTAACGGAAATGTTTTGCTCAGCTAACAGTGCTGTGGCTATTTTGTACCTTACTTTACTGTACTTTCTTGTAGGAGACGAATGGATTATTGTTAGAAGGGTAAGGATGATAATTGTAGAAATCGCATTGCTACTGTATATATGTTTTAGAGTATTTAAACTGTTAAGAGTACTGTGTGTAATGTTATGCTTAGGTTACACAGCCTTTCAGATTGGAAAGCACTTCATTGTTATTTATGTTTGTAAGCGTATTTCACCGTACTCTTTCATATAGTTGGGGTAGATGGCAGGCACAGGATTGCTGTTGAAAGAGTGTGTTAGTGCTGCTGTTGACATGCTATTCTATCTACATCTGTTTCTTGCCCCTGTATTCATTATGTTTATTCTAATCTTTTGGAGCCTTGTAATTCATAAATACCACATCTCCTCAATGGCAACACTCGTTTCACAAATCACACCCTGAGAATGTGTATCATAGATTCCCGGAATGTGAGGGGACTACAAGATAAAAGTAAGAAAAATCTACTGATGCATTTAATTTTTAAATCTGAAGTACATATATGCTTTTTACAGGGGACACACAAGTTGAGAGAGGACTGGGAAGGAGCTTTAACCAAAAATGGATTAAAGGAATAGTTGCAACTGGGAATAATTCAAAATCAAAAGGTGCAGTTATTATTATTAAAAAGTCTTTTCAGTTAACAATTTTAGATCAGCGCTCAGATGAAAAGGGCAGATGGAGTTATTTTATAACTATTAATCCATTCAATAGAAAACAAACTCTCTTTCTTAATGTCTATGGTCCCTGCCAGAAACAACAGGACTTTATTTTAGAAGTCCATAATAGCCTATGTAAATTTCCTAACCATGAGCTTATATTAGGTGGAGATTGGAACATGGTTATTGATCCTGGGACAGACCGTACCAGCAACTCCCTCTCTCAAAATCTGCAGGGGTCAACTGCCTTAGGTGAACTAATGACTGGTCTGTGCTTAATAGACCCTATCTCATTTGGTGAAAGGCAAGAGAGGAGACATCTATATACATATTTTTCCAAATGTCATAATACATGGTTTAGGATAGATTTTTTCCTTATTTCAGAATCACTGGCAGAATGGGACATTAAATATCACGTGGAACCGAGGCACTTCTCTGATCATTCTAGAATTTCCTTAAAGCTACATTTTTCTAGCAACTTAACAAAAAGGGACAAGAACTGTAACTGGTCCTTAAATAATAATCTATTACCTAATTCAGAGGTAATTCGGGAAATATCTGACATTTTAATGCAACTAGATAATAGCATGGAAGACATAAATATCCCGTATAATATCCAATGAGCAGCATGTAAAACACAGCTCAGGGGGGTCCTTATCCAAAAAGCTACCTATTTTAAAAGAATTGCAATAGAAAGAGAAAGTAAGTTAGCTGCAGATTTGTTAGATTTAGAAAAGAAGTATAAAGATAAATCAGATCCCGATATTGAAAATCTAATAAATAATACCCAAAGACAACTACATGAACTACATCAACACAATTATTCTATGTATGAACTAAAATGCATAGCCAGATGTTCAGAATGGGCACAATTCCCATCCAAAGTCCTGGCTAATATTATTGCAAATAGACAAGAAACAGGCAGAATTTCTTTCCTTCACCACCAAGATAGGGTACTTAAATCAGATACCCAAATACTTGATCTTTTTCATCTGATCTATTCTGAACTATACAGCATGAGTAATCAACAATCTTCTTACGAAGAAATAACAGACTTCCTTGACAAGATAACATTCCCTAAATTAAGTAAAAATCAGGTAGAATTCCTAGATGAACTAAAAGAGACAGTTGATGCCATAGGGAGATTGAAAAGGGGCAAGGCACCCGGTCTGCATGGATACACTTCAGAATTCTATAAAACTTTTAACCTGATTTTATCACCAATACTACTGAAAGTATGCAACCATATTAAAGTTTATGGAATATCTGATTATCATCTAAACAACTCCAAAACAATTTTCATTCCCAAAACCCCCCTGGATAAATCTAACCCACATAATTACAGGCCTATATCCCTAATAAATGTAGATATTAAAATGTTATGATCAATCTTAGCCGAAAGTCTGAAGAATTTTATGCCTTTCATAATCTCTCTGGAACAAACAGGATTTATGTTAAATAGACAGACATGGGATAATACTTTAATGTTAGATGCTATGCTACATCTCAATAAGAATAATAATAACACAAAGTATGGATTAATACTTGATGCTTGTAAAGCCTTCGACAGAGTGAGCTGGAAGTTTCTATTTACTACCATGTCCCATTTCAACATTCCCAAGAGTTTCATCAATCTTACTGAAAATGTATACAGTAAAACGTATACCTATCTCTACATTAACAAGACCTTATCTAAGCCTATCAGAATACTGAATGAAACTAGATAGGGATGTCCCCTATCGCCCCATCTTTTTAACTTATATCTTGAGCCCCTATTACTTTCAATATCTCAAATTGCATTTCATTCCATCCCCAAAACTTTAAATGTCAAGGTAAGTCTAGCGGCATACGCAGATGATTTAAATATTTATTTTGAATGCCACATTTCAGACATTAAGAGATTATCTGATACAATAGATAGATTTTCAAAAGTCTCAAACTATCTAGTCAATCCAAAGAAATCACTGATTTTCCCTGTTAACCCTATAGGCCATAAAGAATATCTATTCACGGAGTCCCCATTCAGAGTTAATTACTCTTTCAGGTATCTAGGAATACAATTTGATCATACCTCTCAATCCATGTATCAAAATAACCTTATGAAAGTATGGATGGGCATTCTACAGGATTTTCATAGATGGCAACAACTTAATCTCTTTTATCTCAAACAACAATTATAAGGATGAATGTCCTACCTAAATTATTGTATCAGTTCAATGCCTTAAATCTGGTCATCCATAACAATTTCTTTCAAAAGATTAATAAAGAGATGGCTAAGTTTATCTAGTTCCCAAAAGCGACTAGGATAAGCTATCAGAAATTATGCTATCCTAAGCTAAAAGGAGGTCTATGTTTGCCAGATTTTCATCTCTGTTATTGGATAATATGTGCAAGCAGAATTATATGAATCTCAAATTTTACTCAGAAGGATGATACATAGTGCCCTCAGTGGGTTAAAATCTGGCATAGTCATGTAAATAGCAATAATTTCAACTCCAAAACTTTACCCTTCTTAGCAGTTAAAAACTTGAGTAGCTCCTCTATTAATAGCATTTTGAGGCAAACAGTAAAGAACTTCCAAAGCCTAATAAAATATATGGAGTTAGAAAGTACCCTCCCTTTTTTACAACCAATTCATAAGAACCCAAATATCAGATTAAACAATAAAATGATTAATCTATCGAATTACCCCTTAATTAAATATTATATTGTATGGAATATATACAGACATAAGGAGAAAGTGTTACATGAACTCAGAGTTGAGTTAAAACTTGGACAGAAGTACACTATTATTCTTCGTCAAATTAGGGAACTTCTAACAATGATAGTTATGGATGAACCCAACATTGGAAAAGATATATTTAATACTATAGAAGTCATAAAAAGCCTAACTAAAAGAAAAAGTATGTTATCAAACACCTATAAATTGTTGACGGCCTATATAGAAAAGAATGTATTACTTTTTTCTAATTACTGGAATCAACATAATAGTGACCTCAGTGAGGACCAAAAGCTCAGAGCAATAGAATCCACCATTAAGTTTTCCCCATTTTAAAAAGCTAATTTACACACAATTGATGATTAATAACACTTATTTTACCCCTTGTATTTTAAATAAATTCAATTTTAATATGTCCCCATCATGTTCATGCTGCTCATTTCCCCAAGCGGATCTCTGGCACATCCTCTGGTCCTGCAATCACACATATAAAGTCTGGTGTTCTCTCAAAGTTAGATTAGAAAAGATGGGTTATCAAAAGTCAACCCTATCATGGGAATTAGTGGTTGTACACATTACTGATCTCAGATTACATAAACTGAAATTTCATGTACTTATTACCCTATGTTTATTGATTAAAATTTATATAAGAGAAAAGCCCTGCAAGTAGGATCCAAGTGCAAGGCAAAACAAACTATCAGTAACTGAAAAAATGCCAGCACAAAACTCAGTATATATCAGCAACAAAACTACATCAACACTAAGGTAAAACTTAAGTGTTTTAATACATATCGAACAATTCAATAATCCAGACCGGTTTCAGGAACAAGAAAAGTACAAACAGGAAATGATGCACAAATGCAGGTTTAAATAAGGTCCATAGACCAATGAGGTGCTTCCAAAGGATTTTAGGCATGCCCATAATACTGCCTGAAAGAAAAACTGGAAGGAAAAATACAAACTAGAAAATAAAAAATAAGTAAAAAATAGATGATCCAAATAGCAAATATGGTAATAAAACATAAGTATGATAATACATTCAATATTGGATATATTAATTGGTTATAAATGATCATTTAAATCAGGAGAAAATAGTGCCCCTAGCTTGATAATCCAGTATTTCTCTTTTTGGTTGAGAATGGATTGCCATCCCTGTTTGTTGGATCTGTCACCCAAAATTCTAACTACAATACAAAATTGAAATCTAGCAGTATGATGTTGTGTTTAGTGCCTGAACAGAGCGTTGGTTTCTCTTTTGGTTCAAATGTCACTACAATGTTCCGACATGCGTAATCTCAATGCCCGTGATGTCTGACCCACATAAAATGAACCACATGTGCAAGTCGCAAGATATACCACCCAATCACTATTACAGTTGCCAAAAAATTTCATGTTAAAAATCCTGTCAGTGTTTTTACTGGAAAATTGTTTACATGTGAATATAAATGGACATGATGAACAATAGCCGCATTGATAAGTGCCCCAAGGTTTGTCACCAGTCATCGTAAGTTGTTGATGTATAATGCCACCTGAACCCATCCTCTTATAATGTGAAAAAAATTAACTTAGTGTTCTCCCTCTACGGTAACCATATTGACAAGTGTTACCGACTAAGGAGGCAATATCGTCATTGGCAGTGAGGATGTTCCAATCTTTCCTCATGGTATTTCTAATCAAATTGATGTTACGCCCATAGGTAGTAATAAACCATAATCCTCCATCCTGTGCATCCCTATTTCTGTCACAATATTTGAGAAGGGAAGTTCTGGTGGAATTGGTTGCAAAGTGACGTGCCAACTGAATGTCATGCTCCTTGTATCCCCTGGTTATAAATCTGTTGGTTAGATCTTGTTGTGATTCTTCAAAGTCATTTTCTGCAGAACAAATCCTGCGTATCCTGAGGAACTGGGATTTGGGTATATTCCGGATGATGTGGCTAGGGTGCATACTAGTTGCATGTAATAAAGTATTGTATTGCGGGTATTTACTAAATGTTTTGCTTCATAAAGTACCATCTGGGTTCCTGATGACTGTTACATCCAAAAAGTTGATTTGATTTTAGTGATAAGTTGAAGTAAATTCAATACCCCATTTGTTATGGTTGAGGTATGACACAAATTCAGCCAAATATTCTTCATCGAAACGCCAAACTAACCAACAATCATCAAGATAATGTCGCCAAATATCCAGCTCCTCAAGATAGATGTTATGTGTTTGATCATAAATGAGTTGCTCCTCAATGTAGCCCATGAATAAGTCCGCATATATAGGAGCAAAAGAGGCTCCCATAACGGCACCCTTCAACTGCCAATAGCATTCACCTTGAAAATAGAAAACATTTTTATTCAAAACATGTTCCGCCATACAAATCAAAAGTGTATTGAAACCAACTGGATATAATTTGGCTCTATCTAACCAAAACTTGAGGGCCTCAAGTCCAGCCCAATGTGGTATATTGGTGTATAAAGCCTTGACATCTAATGCACAAAGTAACCACTCAGGTTCTAATTGGTTATCATCTATAATGGATAAAAATTGGGTGGTGTCTTGTATCCTTGCTCGAATCAAATTTAGTAGTGGTTTCAAGTATTAAGTCAAAAACTCAGACAGTGGTTCCATCAATGACCCCATACCAGACACAATGGGTCTACCAGGTGGTTTGTTCAGGCACTTGTGTATCTTAGGTAGTAAATAAAGAATCTGTTGTTGTGGGTCCTGTACCATTAATTGTGATTTAACTGTGTCTGATATAATGCCCTCTGAAGTTGCTAACTCAAGAAAATTGTCAATTTCTCTTTTAAAGTTCAGGGTGGGGTCAATAGGCATTTTCATGTAGTGGGATGGGTTGGCTAATTGTCCATTTCCCTCCCCCAGATAATAATCTGTATCCATGATTACTATTGCCCCACCCTTGTTAGCCTGAATAATAACAATGTTTTTGTTGTCCCTGAGCTGTTGTAAAGCCTGTAGTTCAGGGGTAGAGAGATTATGTTTCAGAGGTGAAAAGTGATCTAGTTTAAAATGTATGTCCTTGAGTACAGCTTGCTGAAAGATAGCCGCATTCCGATTCATAGGTGGAACAAAATTAGATTTATGGAATTTGAATTCTGTGGATCTTTGAGAATCAGACCTGGGTCCAAAAAACAATTTGAGGTTGATTCTGCGACAAAAATCATTAACATCTTTGACAATATGAAATTCATCCACAAAAAACCCTGGAACAAAGTTTAAACCTTTATTTAACACTTTCTTTTGATCTTCTGTCAAGACAATTTTGGAAATATTCAAAATATTGTCATCTTTCGTGTCATGAATGTTTGGATAAGTGCTTCGATTGTATCTATCTTGGTGTTTCCTATGCTTTCTCCCACCCCTCCTCCTAGTGAGTTTAAAGAATGTGTTTGGCTTTTAGTCATTTTGGGAGTCGGAGACTCACCAGTACAAATACCCTCCGTATCAGCTGTCGAAGAATCATCTCCTGAGGTGCTACTATATGTGTGAGACCCTTTGAGTATGGATCTAGGTCTTTTTTTGGGGTTGGTATATCTACCAGACCTCTGGCTAGTTTCCATGAACCTAACATTTTTGGTGGCCTCTGATAGTAATATCTCTGTTGAATTTTTTAATCTTTTTTTCTTTAGTCTGTTTTTCAAACAAAAGCAATTCCTTTGACAGTTGATTAAGGCATATAGAAAATTGTGGGTGACCATCATATGTTTTGGCTTGTCCACACAGATCACCAACTTCTTTAATATTAATTTCAATAGTCCGTTCATAATACGAACTTAAAATCTGAATGAAATTCATAGATGCCTGTTGTTGTGCCAAATGCCATTCTTTGCTAAGGATGTCATCTATCTTGCTCACCAAAGGTTGAATTTTGATTCTTAAGCCCCTAGGCGTAATTTGTTTGTTCATATAGGCTTTGAAAAGCCTCAAATGCCAAATGTTAGATCTCAAATTCTTCATGCCTTTGCTGAGTTTATAAAAAGCATCATTACAGCTGTCAACTGGATCCATGGGTTGAGGAAGACCATCTCCTTTGGGTATACCAAAAACCCCGATATCATTTTTGTTGGCACAAAGGCCCTGAAGTATTTGTTCAAGATCCATGACAGTAAGCGGATCTATATGAAATCTATTCAGATCTCCAGATAGAATAAAAGCTGATATACAGTAATATGCCAATAAACTGTCAAATGGTAGTAAGCCTAAAGTTAAACAAAAATGTGTAACCAAAATTATACCAATTATCAGAGGGGCAATCCCAGTGCCACCAAAAAATTATAGGTGAGATGATGTACATGTACCTATACACTTGTTCACCACCACAATCCTGCCCCCATACATATGCTAGTGTCAGTGTCTAAACACACCAACACATATATGAGTACATACGTAACTGCAGTTGTTATATCTGTATTTGAAACTAGTACATTTTTAAGGCCAAAATAAAATGTTTTTAGTCTGTATATGTATAGCTAATGTGTGAACCTGAGGAATAATATCAAGCACCCAAATACACCAGTTAGAATGTTCTTTAAATAAGCCAAACAAGAACCATATATAGGAAGAAAAAAGGGGGAGGGTGGGGAGAAGAAAGGAACCCTTCTTAAACCTAAGCCAAAAGCATGAACTCAATACAATTCCATTTGTATTAATGTAATTATTCAGTAACAAAAATAGTGTTGGCAACCAATAAACAAATCACTCTGAAAATGCAAGAAGGGACAGTTGACACACACGAAAACTTGTATCAGTTAGTCAATATTCAGGGAATGACATATGATGATCAAAAAAGTATATATATGTGACGATTAAGTAACTTCAATTCCCTATGATGTGAACACCCCTGTAAAGCATCTATTGTAACCTAAATCAAATAAATTGATATGAGCCTACCTAATTATTAATATTAAAGAGTATTAAAGAATAAAAGCATATCCTGAGGTCGATAGATTAAATCTTACTAGGCCAGACATATGGGCCATATGGGCCTAACTCAGTTATGCCTGTACAGTCTAACAAAAATTATGTTGTCCAAACAGTGTAGTTAATGCAAACAGAAAGAATGAATTAGAGATCTAGTTCCCAACCCCTATTTCTAAATATTGATGAAGTATACAGTAGACGACCAAACATACCTAAAAATAGGTAGTGTAAAAATAAGCCAAATAAAAGCTACAAAGCTATTACCCCTTATCAAAAAATGTTAATGTAGCAAAAAACAATAGTATCAGTAGTAGTTAGAAAAAACAAACCTAAATACCATACAAAAAATGTACAAATGAGTACTACGATAAATTACAAAAATTCAAAAACTTTATCCATTGCTTGAAATACGTTATATTCCGACTTGACAGCTGCTTGGAGAATAACTCATGTTGCCAAAAAGCAAAATGAGAACAAATATAATACACCAGTCAAGATAACAAATGTAGTTCTGTTTTTGGTAAACTGTTCAAGAATAACCCGATATGTATGTGTCCATATCCAAATCCAATTATCAGTTTTCGATGAAAAAACAGTATATAAATACAGTACCTGGTTAAAGAGGCACAATATGAGTCTCAATAAAAGGGCCTAACACCACGGTTCCCCCAAATCGAAAACCTGAACTCACAACACCAACCAGGAAGCCTTAGCGCTAAATAATAATGTTGTTACAACAAATTTCAACTGATCTGATCTGTAGCGATCCCAAATATGACCAAAATGATGGCTATAGCCAAAAAAAGGTGCAAAAATAAAGTACCTTGTTGCCTGGAGATCACGTAAATCCGTTCGTGAGTGGGCGATTCTGAACCGGAATTGCAAGGTTGGTTTAAAAGTTGTAGTGTCCAAAATAAGATATGAAAATGAAAATAATAACAACCGTGTTATTTGAAGCCTATAATACAACACAGAAGGAAACAATGTGGATAAAGTTACATGGGGCCAATCCCAACAAGACAAGGCCAGTTCAAAAAGTTAGAAATCCAATTAAAATGGTAGGACCCAGGTAAGTTGAAAACCAAAAACCGGTAGATCCCAGGGCAATTCAACAACACATAAATGTGGACATGATAATCTCATATAATAGAACCAAACTGGATCCCTCTCAGTCCAGAAGGAGAAACTGGTAAATCCTTAGGCAAAATATAATGTAATGTCCAACAGACGTGATGGATCCAAAAACCAACAGTCGTGGTGTACAAATCCTTCCAGAAAGGGAGGCCAAATAATCCCTGAAAGCTGATAGAATGACAATGAAGAGTGCTGTAACTGAGTAGGATCCACAGCAGGGTGGAAAAACCAAACTGGAAAAAGAGAAAAGCCCTGCAAGTAGGATCCAAGTGCAAGGCAAAACAAACTATCAGTAACTGAAAAAATGCCAGCACAAAACTCAGTATATATCAGCAACAAAACTACAGCAACACTAAGGTAAAACTTAAGTGTTTTAATACATATCGAACAATTCAATAATCCAGACCGGTTTCAGCCTAACATGGCTTTCCTCAGTGGAACAAGAAAAGTACAAACAGGAAATGATGCACAAATGCAGGTTTAAATAAGGTCCATAGACCAATGAGGTGCTTCCAATGGATTTTAGGCATGCCCATAATACTGCCTGAAAGAAAAACTGGAAGGAAAAATACAAACTAGAAAATAAAAAATAACAAGTAAAAAATAGATGATCCAAATAGCAAATATGATAATAAAACATAAGTATGATAATACATTCAATATTGGATATATTAATTATTAATTTTTATGTTAGGCTGAAACCGGTCTGAATTATTGAATTGTTCGATATGTATTAAAACACTTAAGTTTTACCTTAATGTTGCTGTAGTTTTGTTGATGATATATACTGAGTTTTGTGCTGGCATTTTTTCAGTTACTTAAAATTTATATAACCAAAAATCGGTTAGACCACACTAAATTATCTTGGTGTGGTTTCAGGAACCTAGTGATAAAATACATATCCTCACAAAAAATCTTTATTAATAACCCTAATAAACAAGACTATTATCAGAGATTCTGGAAACTGATTTTTGATATCATTTAGGGCAATTGAATAATTGTCTGAATTATTAAACCTGGTGCTTTGACTTCAACTTTGTGCATTCTGAAACGTCCCCTCCTATGATTATGATTATGACTTTTATTATTATTATTAATATAATTTGTACCATTATTACTATCATCCCAAGCACATGAGCCTATTTTAGAGTTACCTGGTTTCATTTTCTAGAGTTCACAGTAGCACTATATGTATATGTATGTATATATTTTGTTTATAGTTTTTCTTTTTTTTTCTTTTTTACAGCCTATGTTTATAAGAGGAATACAATGCGTATTTTAATGACTTAAATTAGTTTTCATATTGTGCCTGAACTTCTCCCTCTTGTATTGTCATGTCTTATTCTTTATTGCCTCTTTTATAAACCAATAAAAAAATTATTGGAGAAAAAAAATGACTACATATCAATTAAACCCATTCTAAAGAGAAGGGCAACAGTTATATAACTAACAAGTATGCCACCTAGTGATACAAATTGGATGTTACAACTTTTTAAGATGTTCATTCTGTATGCACATGTTTTACTAGTGTTTTTATTACACTAGGGTAAAAGAGAGTTGTGCAGAGTCTGTGATGTTTTTTTATTTTTCATTAACCATCAGTTGGATAGTAAATTTCATGTATATACTGCAGTTAGATGAGATTTTTAAGAAACTAATTTTTTAGGGGGTGTTTTCTCAGGATATGATGTTGTGCTGCATAGGAAATAAGAGATGAATGTTTGATTAACACATTGACTCTGAAGAAGCTCTATAAGGGGTGAAAGCTCTTAGTTCATGTGTTTTTATCTATTTTTATTTGTTTTTATTGCAAATAAAGTGATATCAATGCTTCACAACTGAGCAGGTATTTGTTTTTCTTCATTTTGCAACGTTGTGGAAGTTTGGTGTCCTGCATCTTTATATCATATCCATCAATACAAAGGGGACATGTTAATGCATGTCCTGTGTTTTCATTTGTCTGTATGCATCACATTTTTATAACAGAGGAAGTGATGTTCCACCACCTCCACTATTTATCAGCTGTTTCAATAGCTTTAGTGCTACAGCATCTGGAATGGAGATTTGGTGGTCTAGGCTAAAGTTCTATTTGTAGTACACCTGTCTGTATGCCGTACTCTTGGATTTGAACCAGGGCTTATATCTCTAAGGAATAGACACAGCTTTGTTTTCTTATTGACAAAGAAATATTATGAAACATTGCTTGCCTATGAAAATCAGTTAAAAACAAGGACAAAATACAGTAGCAGATTGTCTCTACCTTTTTTACAAGTACTATAGTGAATGCAGTGTTGTTTATGCAAAGGAAAATTACAGGTGAGATTGTGAGAATCTGCTCATAGCACTGAAAACATTCTAAAATATAACTCTCTCAGTAGGCACTAGATGATGATTGCATTATTTGTCTATCAGTTTAGAGTACATGAATTATGACTGGAAAGAAAATTCCAGAAGGTCCCACATAAGCTGGCTAGTGCTTTGTTAGTCTTTGTGGTGTGTTATGTTAGATTTGCATTCTGTATAAGCTCATTTGCTGTTTTATACTGCAACAATAAAGAATCATATGATAAAATTATTTTATGTATCAGAAGATTTGCTGATGATGGATAATGTCAATGAACTGTTTATTTAAATTAAGCATAGCCAATCAGTTTTTCTAAATGAATCTAACAATTTATCGTATATGCCTGTAAAATGTATGATGCAGCACGGCAGATGAGAAGAGGAAAGCACTGGCAAGTAATGAAGGAATATGGATCAGATTTCAAAAACTTACCAGAGAATAAATCCTTAGACTCTTTGAAGAATTTGTTGAAGATAAGGAGGCTAGAGGCACTAGACATTGCCTCACAAAAGTTTACATAACTGGCAATAGGTGACAGTGACACTAAAATCTTCAGTACCACCTTTAGACCGATCTAGCTTCCAAATGCATAGACATTGAGCATGTTATTTTACTTTTTTAATTGCATTTCAGCAATGAAATCTGTTCAGGGTTTTACAGGGATTTACTAATTAATATTTTCAGACTCAGATGGCATTAATGGAAGTATACAGTTTAGTACAATTTTATTGAAGTAATATCTGCTATGTGCATGGTAGGAATCAATCTCTAACAGAAAGAATGCACAAATAGGCAGATGAATGTGAATTCTCAGGAATCACAGTGTATTTGTTAAACTGTTATGCTCTACAGACAGGACGTTTTTGCCATCACATCATGCTATTACGGCAAAATTTTCAAAGTTTTAATTTTCCAATATAGTGTTTGTCATGAGTTGGTATATGTATGGTTAAAAGTCTTAAAGCAGCAGCACACATTAGTCCATCTCATGTATTTGGTTATTGGAGTTGCCCAAGGATGACAGATAAGAGTATGTCATAATTTAAAACTGAGTGACTGTACTCTGGCCATATTTTCGATATTTCTAAAGTCCAGAGACTAACTGTAAGCTAACATTTCTTCTGCATTTCACTTGCTTCCAGCTTGAATGCCATAAATATAAATGTTCCTGAAAGAAATATTGAAGAGAGAGATTTGTACTATCTGTTTTACGAACCACCGCACAAGTTCAAACCAAGAAACACTCAGAGTTTGTAAAAACTTTAATAAAACGACATATACAGGACTTAATGTATATACAGCTTACAGCATACAGCTTTCGGATACAACCCTTCTTCAGTGCAAAGACATATATGTGTTCTAACAGCTGTTTTATATCAAAAGACCGTGATCACATGACGTTCATAGACAATAAAATCTGAACAAATTAAAACTCTTTCATCATGTAACAACTATATAACTTCCTAGAAACATACAAATTACCTATGCAACATCTTTAAGTCTATATACACATGTAAATGTATATACACAAAATAAATCTAAACAATACCTTCATCTCTTTAATTGCATTTGCTTCTTAATTAATACTGGCTTAATACTAACTGCTGTGTTTAGTCCTGGGTGACTATCAGCCCAAAGTCTTATTATCCATGCATACTCTCTCAATTCCAATAAATTATCTAAGTCACCCCCTCTTACACTCTTATCAATTCTATCAATCACTCTGAACACAAAGCTATGTTCATGGCCATCTTTAACTATATGCTTGGCTAATGCATTTGATAAATTATATCTACGAATCTCAGAGCAATGTTCTATTATACGATCTTTTAGTTTTCTACTACATTTACCTACATAGAATGCATGGCATTTTATGCATGTCGCCAGACAGACAATATTCACTGTATTACATGTGGCAAATAAATCAAACTTATATTCTTTCCTTGAGCTAGGACCTGCAAAAACTGTACTGTTTGAAGAAATATAAATGCAGCTTTCGCAGTTTAAACATGGAAATGTTCCCTATTTTTTACTTATTATATACTGTGGTGACCCCTAACCGGGAAAAGCTGAAAGGCGCAAATTCTTTCTTTATTTACTTGTGGCCTAACATCCTTATAACAAAGTCTTCATTTAAAATTAGTACAATTTCTATATGCAAACTTAGGTTCATTCATAATGAACTTCTTTAGTTCAGGGATACTTTCTAATATTCCCCAGTTTCTCTTTAGTATTTTTTTCACTCCATGAGTTCTTGTATTAAAAGTAGTAATATATCTCACATCACCTATTCTATTATTAACCATTTGTGATGATATTTATTGGGGTTTAAAATAAGGTTTTGCTGTTGTATCTCTTAGAGTCATTATATCAGACATAGTTTGTTTGAGAAGTATATTATCATAGCCTCTTACTTTAAAATCATTTGCAAGCTCTCTCTTCTGTGCCAGACATCTATTTTCATTCGTATTCAGTCTTCTTACCGTAAGCATTTGACTTTTACTATGCCCTTAAATATATGAGGGGCATGCATTATTTGCTGATGCGTATACCTATTCGCCTGCACTGTTTTTCTATAAGTTGTTGTTTCTATACCTTCTGGACTTTTCATAATTTTCACATCCAGAAAACTTATTTCTCTGTCTGAAAATTTTAACTTAAATTTCAGAAAATTGGTTGTATCACTCATATAATTAACAAACACCTCTAATTCACTTTGATTACCTCCCTAAACCAAAAAAACTATCATCCACAAATATTTAAAAAATAAAACTTTACGTCTAAAAATAGATTTTTCAGCTAAAACATATTTCTCTTTCCACTGACTTAGTACTATATTAGCATATTAATTTGCAACTGGTGTTCCGATCCTAACACCAGTGTGCTGCAGGTATATTCGATCATCAAACATAAATATATTGCTACTTAATATTATTTCCAAAAATTGACATATGTTCTGTATCTCCCTAGAATACACATCAGTTCTATTTCTTAAAAAGTCACATATTGATTCAACATCATATTTGTTTAGAATTACTGTGAATAGAGAATTTGTATCCATAGTAACTAACATAAAGGTGGTCACAGTGTTGCACTCATACCAGTCATATAACTGTAAACAAAAGCAAGTACCAAGTACCCAGCGTCGGTGAAAGCGTTTATTTGAACAGCAAGACAGTAAGACAGTAAGGCAGCCGTAAACAATCCAATACGTAGTCCACCAAGTCAATCCACGTTTCGTCAGTAACTTCCTCAGCATAAAAAACAGTGTGAAATTACAAAGCAGCATTTTAAATACATACGCCTGGTTCAAATAGACCAATACAATCTAACATCCTTGCATACATTAATAAAAACTGTTCACTTCACTTCCCACACCAATAGCAACTGCAAAGCCACTCAGAATAAAATATAATATGATGTGTAAATAAAATCATCATAGTCAACTCTGTGTTAAGCTGAAAAGGGAACTAAAATACTGGTCATAGACCCAATGAATGTAAACATTAAGGGTGATGTACACTCTAATTCCATAAATATTGTTAATACATGAAAGGCTAAAAGGTTTAAAAGAAGAGGTGCAATAACATCATGATGATAAAATTAAGCTTTACAAAAGTACTAGACATAATAGGACAAAGACATATGAAAGTTAAAACATAGTCAATGTAAAATAATATTAGTTTAAAAAGTAAAAAAATGTGTATAAAATGTGTAAAATTCAACTGCCCAGTTCGAGCCAGAATGTATTATAATTTGGCCGACCTAAGTTTCAAAACTGGTTTAAGGGAAATCAGGTCATTAATGCCTGGGTTTTTGTTGGCTTCTAATACTATCTGCCAATATAGTTCTCTGTATTCAACTAAAGTTTCCCACATTCCACCTCTAGGGTCAGTGGGCACCACTTCCAGTACAAAAAACTCAAAAGTAGCTTCCTTACAGGTTTGTGTGTGTTTGAAAAGTGAGTTACTTTCTCGGGAAGTTTTTATGTCATAAAAGTGTTCATAAATTCTCTGTTTAATCTTCCTCTCACTTTTCCCAATGTAGAACGCATCACATTTTGTACATAAAGCAATGTAAATAATACCATTAGTGTTACAGTTCACAAAAGATTTAACTGTCAAAGTTTTATTCCTGGCTTTCAAATAGATTGATTCTCCTGTTTTTAAATACCTACAGTAATTACAAGCCCCACATTTAAAAACTCCGTGTTTCTTTTTCTTGTTTTTCTCAAAGAACTTGTTGTTAGAACCTCTTTCCAAAAGACATTTAATTGTCTTACCTTTCTTGTAAATGTATTTAATTTCTTGATCAAAAATGTTACTTAAGTCGGAGACCTTAGCAAAGTTTTTCCACTCTTTGTCAATAATTTTCCTGACAAGACCAGCCTGACCGTCATAAATAGTGGAAATGCCTGTACAAAATTCACTGTTTGTAGTAACATTGGCACAGGGGACAGACACCTCCTGTGTTGATTTACCCAAAATCGGGGCAAATCTATCTGTCCTACCCTGACAAACTACCTGACGTATCTCATCAAACATTGTCTCAGGGTACCCTCTTTCTAGGAACATAGTTCTCAGAGTACTAACCTCTTCCATGAAAGTGCTGTCGTCGGAGGTCATTCTACAAATTCTGATCATCTGTCCTTTCAAAACACTTTTCTTTTGATGTAAAGGGTGAGAACTAGTATAGTGTAAGTATGTGTTTGAGAAGGTGTTTTTCCTATGTACTCTGGAAGCAAAATTCATCTCTAATTTCCTAATGTTAACATCCAAATAGTTAACCTCATGTTCATTAAAAGTCTTAGTGAATTTGAGAAAATTTGTGGATTCATTGATATAATCCACAAATAATTCAAATTCTTCATTGGTGCCTTTCCACAAAAAACATAGGTTGTCAAGGAATCTGCAGTACAATGTCCATTTGTTGCTGTACACTGAAGTTAAAATAAATTTGTTTTCCCAAAATGCCATTATGATGTTTGCGTAGGTGGGTGCACAGTGTGCTCCCATAGCCACGCCCCTGACCTGTCTGTAGTATTCTCCTTCAAAAAATAGGAAGTTGTTCTTCAAAACAACTTCCATGAGAACAAGTATAGTTCTGAAGTCGTTGTGGGAAATGTCTTTACATGTAAGCAACATCTCCTCAAACCACATTAATCCTAGTTCATGTGGAATAGATGTGAACAAGTCCACAACGTCACAGGTATCAAAACCTTTTGTGTCACTGTGCATAGACTGGTCAATTTTTCTCAAAAAATCCCAAGAATCTTTCAATATAATAGGGTTTTCATTAACCAATTTTTTAATCTTCACGTCTATGTATTTTGCCAGTGGTGCTGTTATTGAACCCTCAGAGGAAACAATAACCCTGAGTGGGGGGTCGTTGATGTTCTTATGTACTTTCGGAATCCCAAAAACCGATGGTACTTTAGGTTTTTCTACTAAAAGGTATTTGTGGGTTTTGAAATCTATAGACCCTTCAAGTAGTAAATCATTCAATAAATAATTAATTTTATTGTGTG
Source organism: Protopterus annectens (assembly GCF_019279795.1). Classification (NCBI taxonomy): domain Eukaryota; kingdom Metazoa; phylum Chordata; order Ceratodontiformes; family Protopteridae; genus Protopterus; species Protopterus annectens. The sequence continues at coordinate 700,903,942 of NC_056725.1, read as the reverse complement.
CAATGTTAATTTCATTTTTGGAAGTCCTTATATATTTGTCTGTGTCATTCAGTATCTCAAACATCTTACTCTCGTATAAAATGTGGTCCATCAGTACAACCCCCCCCACCCTTGTCAGGTTTCATAACTCTAACCTCAGTGTTGTTACTCAAATTCTCAAGGATTTCTTCTTCTTCATTGTTCAAGTTAGAACACACAGTGTGCCTACGAAGTGAACTTCTTAATTCATTTTCCACCACAAGCTCAAAATTTTTCAACTGTGGATGCAGGGGAGGATTAAACGTACTTTTCCTTGACAAATTGTCAGTAGGGGTGTTGCAATGCTTACCTTTAAAAAAGATCTCTAGATTTTTCTTTCTTATAAATAGTTTGATATCTACTAAAAGTTTAAAAATGTCCGTCCTTTTTTCAGTACATTTTGATTCTATGTCCTTAAACAATTTTTTGTATTTATTTTTTAAATAAATAATAAGTTTATTACTTAAACAAATATAAAATGTTGGAATTAGACAATGCTTACTTGAAGCACTGTCTAGAAATTCAAATAGTGCCTAAAGGATTAAGGGTTAGTAAATACCCAAACAGCGTTAATGAAGGCACTGAATTTTATAAGACCTTGATCAAAGTGTTTGATGATTGTGGTTTCAAAATAATGAGGGCTATTATTACTAACAATGAGTGTGAAATGGATAAATTGTATGCTATTATTGAGAGAGTTAACAAGGCTGTTGTTAATGATTTAATGTTCACTATAAATGAACAAAGGGATAAATACAAAAAATTGTTTAAGGACATAGAATCAAAATGTACTGAAGTACAGAATAGGAAATACAACAAGATAGAGAGAGATGTATGTGAATACAACAGTAACACACATTACCCCAGGCCTAAACCATGGGGTAAAAGAAACTTTGACAATGAGTATACTGATTTGGAGAACATTCAAGAGCAGGACAAAACTACACTTAACGTTTTAGATAGAGACGCTGAAGATTTTCCTACATTACGTAGGTCAGAAAGACTAAGACATAAAGAACCAGTGGTTTACAACTCAAAAAACTACAAGGGGAGGGGATGGCGACCCCCCATACCGAGACAGGAGAACTGGTAGTGACTGACGACATTGTTAAAGATGGTTGTAAATGGTCTTTTAACAATTTTAATATTTTTAACTATTCTAAAATTGCACTAACAAAAACATATTTTGATTTATTTTGTAAAGGTTTTGGTTTTATACCACAAAAAAGGACAGACATTTTTAAACTTTTAGTAGATATCAAACTATTTATAAGAAAGAAAAATCTAGAGATCTTTTTTAAAGGTAAGCATTGCAACACCCCTACTGACAATTTGTCAAGGAAAAGTACGTTTAATCCTCCCCTGCATCCACAGTTGAAAAATTTTGAGCTTGTGGTGGAAAATGAATTAAGAAGTTCACTTCGTAGGCACACTGTGCGTTCTAACTTGAACAATGAAGAAGAAGAAATCCTTGAGAATTTGAGTAACAACACTGACGTTAGAGTTATGAAACCTGACAAGGGTGGGGGGGTTGTACTGATGGACCACATTTTATACGAGAGTAAGATGTTTGAGATACTGAATGACACAGACAAATATATAAGGACTTCCAAAAATGAAATTAACATTGCACACAATAAAATTAATTATTTATTGAATGATTTACTACTTGAAGGGTCTATAGATTTCAAAACTCACAAATACCTTTTAGTAGAAAAACCTAAAGTACCATCGTTTTTTGGGATTCCGAAAGTACATAAGAACATCAACGACCCCCCACTCAGGGTTATTGTTTCCTCTGAGGGTTCAATAACAGCACCACTGGCAAAATACATAGACGTGAAGATTAAAAAATTGGTTAATGAAAACCCTATTATATTGAAAGATTCTTGGGATTTTTTGAGAAAAATTGACCAGTCTATGCACAGTGACACAAAAGGTTTTGGTACCTGTGACGTTGTGGACTTGTTCACATCTATTCCACATGAACTAGGATTAATGTGGTTTGAGGAGATGTTGCTTACATGTAAAGACATTTCCCACAACGACTTCAGAACTATACTTGTTCTCATGGAAGTTGTTTTGAAGAACAACTTCCTATTTTTTGAAGGAGAATACTACAGACAGGTCAGGGGCGTGGCTATGGGAGCACACTGTGCACCCACCTACGCAAACATCATAATGGCATTTTGGGAAAACAAATTTATTTTAACATCAGTGTACAGCAACAAATGGACATTGTACTGTAGATTCCTTGACGACCTATGTTTTTTGTGGAAAGGCACCAATGAAGAATTTGAATTATTTGTGGATTATATCAATGAATCCACAAATTTTCTCAAATTCACTAAGACTTTTAATGAACATGAGGTTAACTATTTGGATGTTAACATTAGAAAATTAGAGATGAATTTTGCTTCCAGAGTACATAGGAAAAACACCTTCTCAAACACATACTTACACTATACTAGTTCTCACCATTTACATCAAAAGAAAAGTATTTTGAAAGGACAGATGGTCAGAATTTGTAGAATGACCACCGACGACAAAACTTTCATGGAAGAGGTTAGTACTCTGAGAACTATGTTCCTAGAAAGAGGGTACCCTGAGACAATGTTTGATGAGATACGTCAGGTAGTTTGTCAGGGTAGGACAGATAGATTTGCCCCGATTTTGGGTAAATCAACACAGGAGGTGTCTGTCCTCTGTGCCAATGTTACTACAAACAGTGAATTTTGTACAGGCATTTCCACTATTTATGACGGTCAGGCTGGTCTTGTCAGGAAAATTATTGACAAAGAGTGGAAAAACTTTGCTAAGGTCTCCGACTTAAGTAACATTTTTGATCAAGAAATTAAATACATTTACAAGAAAGGTAAGACAATTAAATGTCTTTTGGAAAGAGGTTCTAACAACAAGTTCTTTGAGAAAAACAAGAAAAAGAAACACGGAGTTTTTAAATGTGGGGCTTGTAATTACTGTAGGTATTTAAAAACAGGAGAATCAATCTATTTGAAAGCCAGGAATAAAACTTTGACAGTTAAATCTTTTGTGAACTGTAACACTAATGGTATTATTTACATTGCTTTATGTACAAAGTGTGATGCGTTCTACACTGGGAAAAGTGAGAGGAAGATTAAACAGAGAATTTATGAACACTTTTATGACATAAAAACTTCCCGAGAAAGTAACTCACTTTTCAAACACACACAAACCTGTAAGGAAGCTACTTTTGAGTTTTTTGTACTGGAAGTGGTGCCCACTGACCCTAGAGGTGGAATGTGGGAAACTTTAGTTGAATACAGAGAACTATATTGGCAGATAGTATTAGAAGCCAACAAAAACCCAGGCATTAATGACCTGATTTCCCTTAAACCAGTTTTGAAACTTAGGTCGGCCAAATTATAATACATTCTGGCTCGAACTGGGCAGTTGAATTTTACACATTTTATACACATTTTTTTACTTTTTAAACTAATATTATTTTACATTGACTATGTTTTAACTTTCATATGTCTTTGTCCTATTATGTCTAGTACTTTTGTAAAGCTTAATTTTATCATCATGATGTTATTGCACCTCTTCTTTTAAACCTTTTAGCCTTTCATGTATTAACAATATTTATGGAATTAGAGTGTACATCACCCTTAATGTTTACATTCATTGGGTCTATGACCAGTATTTTAGTTCCCTTTTCAGCTTAACACAGAGTTGACTATGATGATTTTATTTACACATCATATTATATTTTATTCTGAGTGGCTTTGCAGTTGCTATTGGTGTGGGAAGTGAAGTGAACAGTTTTTATTAATGTATGCAAGGATGTTAGATTGTATTGGTCTATTTGAACCAGGCGTATGTATTTAAAATGCTGCTTTGTAATTTCACACTGTTTTTTATGCTGAGGAAGTTACTGACGAAACGTGGATTGACTTGGTGGACTACGTATTGGATTGTTTACGGCTGCCTTACTGTCTTACTGTCTTGCTGTTCAAATAAACGCTTTCACCGACGCTGGGTACTTGGTACTTGCTTTTGTTTACTAGTTGCCATTTGTACCTTCCATTTTCGTTTTTTTTGGTAGTCATATAACTGTCTTAAAAAGTCTGTCAGTATCTGTAATATAACATTTCACACTAACAAGATATTTTTCTAACACATGCTGCAGATGTAAAGATATTGGCTCTGTCACCCAGCCCCTCCCCAAGACTGTAGGTCTCATAGGTGGCTGTATTTCACTTTTTTGTATTTTAGGGAAACCATATATAATTGGTATAAGTGAGCAAGGGACAGTCAAAAAGTTAAATAACTCTATATTAATGTCTTCAGACAACTGCAACTCGTATATCAGCATGTTAACTTCAGAACTTATTCTCTTTGCATTCATTTATACAAAGGTTTGAGTATCAACTAAGAAATCTTTCATAGCTTGTTCATATTCTAATTTATTCATTATTATTACTGCCCCACCTTTATCAGCTTGTTTAATAACAATATTATCATTTGACTGCAAACTTTTCAATGCTTTTTTCTCAGAGAAAGTTAACTTACAAAATTTATTTTTATCATTTTTCGCATAAAATGCACATAGTTGTTTCTCACACACACATTCTCAAATGCCATAACTACAGGAAAACTATTTGGAATAAATGTGCTTGACTTTTTAAGTTTTGTGACATCACTACAATTACTGTTCTTAAAAGTCAACTTCAAATTTAAACTACAAATAAAAAGTTTAAGATCAGTTAAAGCTTCAACTATTGAATCACTGTTAGAAGGAATAAACTGAAGTCTCTTCTTTAATACTGAACATTCATGATTTGTTAAAATCAAATCAGTTAAATTCACAATGTCCATATCCTTTTCATTTAAAGTCTCTACCTTTGACCTGCTGTTTGTTTGTGTGCCTCCATTTATTTTTTCTTCTTTTCCCCCTTTCTCTTTTTCTTGTTCAACCTCTTGACACATTCCTTTTGTTTGTTTCCACACTCTCCGGCAGGTTTAAAACAACTGGAGTTGGCTGAATGAAAAACATTTTAATTTTGCTGCACTCTATCATTATTTAAAGTTTGTAAAACTGCTTCTAAAACTGCTTGCTGTGTGTTATTGCCCTACTGGGCATGCTCAGTTCATTCAGCAGTTCCCCTTCAGTGCTAGATTCTAAGACCCCAGATTTATCATTTAAAAGGGCAGAATCATGAAATTCATCAAGGGCATACATTGAACCACGAGTTAAAGGTGCTTTATGTTTAAATTTCCATTGCTATCTCGGCAAAGATAAGATGTTACCTTGTTTAAAATCATTCAAGTCTCTTTGAAGCTTACACTTTTTAGTAAGCTCTAATTTATGACTAATGAAGCTACTCTCTCTAGCATGCTATTATAAACATGCACACAATCTTTAAAATTAGGCATTGATGAGATATCATTTTCCAAACTAGCTATCTCATCTTGCAAAGTAGCTTCAATTCCAATAAAAAATTGGTTCATGAGTAACATATAATCTGCATGTTATTTTAAATTTAACTCTTGCCACGTTTTAAGAAGCTCTGAATAGTTATATGCATTGGAAGGCATCTTTAATATTTAAAGTCCTCTAGGTACAACACCAAGCTCCAAATAAGCCAAAAAGCTTAGCCACTGCCATTGGAGCTTTTTGAAATGTTGTACCTTACATTCCAACACACAGACTTACTCTATAAATTTAGAGACCATCTGAGCAGCAGATACCTGGTCCTTAGTATTAGTGACAGGTAATTGTATAGAGTGGAACAGCAGATTATTTTGAATTATCAACATATTACTTAGAATATAGTTTCTATTCATCACTGTCCTTGACTCTGTAGCCTTCTGTGTCATTATATAAGCTATACAAAGCACCTATATGCAGTCCAAAATAGCTTCAATCAATACCACGTAGCCAGTGACCACACAGTACAGTAGATAAAACTGTTTATTCTCTCTGACGTCTTGGCACAATTGCCTTCAAGAAATCTGAGACATTCACAAACACCTATCCCTTATATAGTGGACATAATTAAACACTTAATTCAATTAAAAAACAATTGAAGTCACAATTAAAGTAAAACCCGCCAACTGAGCTCTACATTCATTCCCTTAGGAATCATAGTGTCAAATTTTAATATATACAATGTTTCTTTATGCAAAAGTTTATTTTTAATACTTTTTCCATCAAAACAAATATTATCTATTTTTTCCAAAATGGTTCCTTTTAACCCCATAGACTGCCCTTGATCTACTCTATAAAAATGTTCTGTCCCTGACCTTTGTTCCTTTTTATATATTTATATATATTTCAATATCTCGAATATGCACTAAGAGCCTTGTTTTAAAGGCTCTTTTAGATTCTCCAATGTAAAAATTATTACAAGGGCACTTCAGGGCATAAATAATGCCCTCAGTGTCACATTTAAATTGACCCTTTACTTTAAATCTTAGTCCATTGATAGTGTGTTTGAACTGTTATATACAGGAAAAAACTTTTGCTGATAAGCACAGAAAAAATCCAATTCATATTTTCTTTGCTGATTTTTCCAGTGACTATAAAACTTAATGCTTATGCATAAGTTTATATTCCTAGGTTTAAAGGGTTTTCTTTTGCAAAAGCAGTTTTGACTGAATTCATGTTTTTTCTTATTGTCATAAGATGAACATCCCAGGTAGATTTTTGAGTAGATCAATGTGATATTAGAGCCATGTTTGTTCATTGATCTGCATGTTGTATCAAACAGTTATCTTCCAACATGGTTTCATAGGGTGGAGCTTTACCATCTAAGTGCCACTTTTTTGCTATTTTTTATATTCTCATTTTTATATTGTATGTTGTAGCATGTTTAAAAAATGTTACATTGTTTAAAAACGTGCTTTCTGTATTTCTACTTTGAAATTCATCCAATATTGTATTGTGTTACTGAAGGGACACACTGAAGAGTTAAGTACTGAATTGTGTTCTTCAAAGCAAAGAAATCTACTTCAACTGTTTTTTCCAGGAGGACTTGCAATCCACACCCCTGCTAACTTAACTATGTCAAAGACTGCATAAAATCGGAGAAAAGAAAATATTTTACTTTTATTGCTATTAAGTGATCATGGGGGGAAGATGTTTTGTTGCATTACTTTGATATGCATGACATTCAGTCACTTTAATTTAAATATAATGCATTCAAACAAAGTTAGGCCTCATTGATTGAACTCATATGTGTGTGTGTGTGTGTGTGTGTGTGTGTGTGTGTGTGTGTGTGTGTGTGTGTGTGTACATATGTATATGGTTTCATCCAAGTTTGTTGAATGGCAAATTGCTCAAATATATTTTGTGATGAATAAACTCATAGAACAATACAAGTCGAACAGAGTTAGTGACAGATTATTTGATTGATCAATACTGGAGATAGGGGTACTTTTCCACTTTCCCCCATATTGTGCAATCTATGAGATGGTATATTAAGTTAGCAGGGGTTGGGAGATGCAGTGTGTGGAGGGTTTGCCCTCCTGCAAAAAAGAGTTCTTTTTCTTTGTTCTTTTTCTGTTTGATTAGCTCATTTTGTGAACAATTTTGTTCAATAAAACAAAGTTCAGACAAGTTGCTCTCTTTCTCTCTCTCTCTCTCTCTCTATATATATATATATATATATATATATATATGCCAGTGACACAGACTGATCTACAGTGACATATTACTATGTATCTGCTGAGCATTCATCTCAACGCATATAAAAATTTAAGGAAAAAACACAAAGAAAACATTGTTTTTTGCAGGGGTCGACCCCACCCCATCAATGTGGGGGGCTGTGACCTCTTTACCCCCTACTAATTATATTTTCTATCTCTGAGATTGCACAATCCCCGGGGAAAATGAATGTTTCCCTACCCGGAGATTGTCGATCTCACACACCTATTGACCAATTGGTGTTGACCAAAGTACTGGTCGACAATGGTAGCAGTAGATATATATATATATATATATATATATATATATATATATATATATATATATATATATATATATATATAGATATATATATATACAGACACACACACACAATCAGATTTATATATAGGGTTTGATTGAACTGTATATATATATATATATATATATATATATATATATATATATATATATATATATATACATATAAATAAATACACACACACACACACACACACACACACACACACACACACACACACACACACACACACAGTGTCAGCAATACATCTAAGTCTTCTTTTATTGAATGTCAGATTTACAGCATTATGTCAAACTCTGCTTACCTGAACTCTGCTTTGTTGGCGGTTGAATTGTGCTGTTCAAAAAGCTGCACTTGTTTGCAGTGTAAGCGCATGGGTGTGTATCATTCACTTACACTGCTGACTTGCTAACTGGGAAATGTAGGTTTAAATTTAGGGACTGGGAGAGGGATTTCATTTTTGGAAGCAGAAAGGGAGTTTTAGGGTTAAGGAGATATCTGGAAATCTAGGTTTATTTACTTTATTTATTTAATCTTTGTTTACCAGGTTAGTCCCACTAAGCAAGTAGCCTCTTTTCAGGGGAGGCCTGAGGTAGTATTTATGCTATTAGGGGAAATCTGGCCAGGACACGGGAAAACTTCCTCTACTCTTTTTGATAGGTGCAGTGGGATTTTTTTTACATCCACTTGAGCTACCACCAAATCAAGCAGATGGAGCTTCTGTTTAATATCTCATCCGAAGGATGGCACATGCAAGAGTGCAGTGCCCCCTGTGCTATGTTGCAGTGTAGCAATACATCTATCTTGTGTGGGAATAGAACCCAAAGCCTTCTGCACCAAAGGTTAGTGTTACCTGTTGACATTGTGTTTGTATAAGTGCTACTCTGTTGATGGTTGGACTCTATTCAAAAAGCTGCACTTGTTTGTAGTTTTGCACTGTAAATGAATGACTATGAGTGCCATTCAGTTACACACTGCTAGCTTACTAATTGGGCAATTTAGACTTAAGTTTAGGGATTGGGAGGAACATTTAGCTTTAGGGAGCAGAAGGGGAGAGTTAGGGTTAAGGAGGTATCTGGAAATTTGGGCTTAGCGAAAAAGAGGGAATCTTAATCTTAGCAAGTGACCAAAGGTCTATGTAATTTAGTAGGAAAATGTTGTGAGAGAGTCATGTACATTTGAAGGATCAAGCAAGTAGGAGGTTAGGCACTTGCCATTAAGTTTATAGGTTCAAAGGTAAGTACTAAGCAATCAGTCTGCAGATCATTTCAAGTCTAGCAAAAAACCTTACTCAAAAGTTCTCCATAGCCTCAAAGAGGGCAAGGCAAGACAGCGAATGGGGATAATTTGAGGCTGTCCTACTAATTATTTAGGTTGAAGACAGCCAGAAAACCAACAATTTAAAATTTCAAGCAGAATATCACCCTGTTGAGTTGGCTTAGGTGCTTAGCAAGACACATGCTGAAGGAGACATTATATTCAATTATTTGCCTAATAAAGGACGTGGGAGTATGCATTTTTGGATATTGAGGAGATACCACAAAGGACACACTGTATAAAGTAGAAGGACACTTTAAGAACCAAGAAACATGGCCGCCAAAGCAGAGTCTGTTATCAACATAGGTATTCAACTTCATGATGACTATGTCAGATTTAAGAATGTTACCAATATAGTAAGCAATAATAAGCCTTGATTTACCAAAGCATTTTCAACCCATGATTAAGGCAACAATAATTTGCTTAATTTTCTCTTTGCTGGAGAATTTATTAGAATGGGATTTGATAACTGTGTTGCCCCCTCCCCCTATTTGAATCACCATCAAACTTGGGTAGCCATAGTCCTTTGATATCAGGTTTAATGTCAGGCAGATGAATATTTCAAAGAGAAATGAGCATAGGACAAAGCCCCACTGACAATGCTGTCTTTCTTGATCAAGTACCCGACTTTAACCTTGTATTTTCTGTCAGGTAACCAGACTGAACAGGTAAGATCTGCATTTTACAAACCCAAAGTGTTATGTATCCAGTGATATATGGATGGATGCATTAGGAAAAGTTGACTTGCAGAAACATCAATATACATTATATATATATATATATATATATATATATATATATATATATATATATCTGTGTGTGTGTGTGTGTGTGTGTGTGTGTGTATGTGTGTGTGTGTGTGTGTGTGTGTGTGTGTGTGTGTGTGTGTGTGTGTGTGTGTGTGTGTGTGTGTGTGTGTGTGTGTGTGTGTGTGTGTGTGTGTGTGTGTGTGTATGTCTGCATGTTGACTACCCAGTTAGCCAAAACTAGATGTGTTGACACAAAACTGATCAAAAAAGGAAACAAGGAAAATAACAATGCAGAATATTATATTGTCAAAGCAGCAGAAAGTATTCCAAGAACTAAGCCAATATGGGAATGGAGAAAGGAGATTCTGCCAATGGAGATGACTGCAATTAGGTGTAGAAAGAATAGGGAAGAGGGTGATGGAATTTATTTGAGAAAACTGGCAAAGGAACCAAGGTATTTGGAGCAAATAACTAGAGAGGGAAATGTAATAGAATGGGAAGAGGCCATGTCAAGGACTGATATCGGAGTATAGGCAAAGATAAAGGGAATAGGGGGATCCTAAGTGAAAGACCAGCACTGCTAATGTTTTTAGTGGAATCTAGAAACGAAGCTGCTGTTAAAAAAGGACAACTAGTAGGGCATATAAAGTACTGCAGGATAACTATATGAATCAATCAAAGGAGGTTAGAAAGGATTAGGAAGAGAGATCGGATAAGCATTTCACAAAAAAAACAATGGGAGGATATGTGCAAGACTCCCAAATATGCAGCAAAGTCTATAAGATCTAGGATCTTTGCTTGGAAGTATTTGCATAGGTATTTTTATACTTCAAGCAGACTCCAAAGAATTTTTCCTCAGGTAGATTGTAAATGTTGGAGATGTGATGTGAAAGAAAGAGGTCATTGGGAATACATTTTTGGGAGTATAATGAGTTGGAAGACTTAAAAACTTTCCTGTAGAGTACTCTGTCAGAAACACTGTGTAAACAAATCGGTGTAGATAAAGAAATGATTTTTTGAGCTGTGGTACAGGATAGGAATTGACAAGATATAGTAAGGCCTTGCTGAGTCTAATTCTGATGTCTGCCAAAAAAAGGAAATTCCTAAAAAATGGTAGTCTAAGCCAACCATACTAGAAGTAGCGAATATAGTAACAGAGATAAAAGAACTGGAAGTGGGATCTTTAGAAAAGGGTAGGAGCAAATTACATAGAAAAATGGAAATTGTGGAACAATACATGCAAAATAATGTTATGGAGGAAGAATGAGATTTAAGGAAAGGCAGGAATTGAATGAGTTTTGTACTGTTTGACTGACGACTGAAGAGAAGATTATATGTGATGTATAATGTTTGCATCTGAAAATATGTCAATAGTTTGTTTTCATTTATATAAATCCATGTGTGTCTATGCCATCAGCGATAATTCAATTAAGATTTTTCTTGTTTAAAAAACAAAAAAGGAAACAAATAATTTCCTTTTTCTAGTTGGTGAAAAAACACACCACAAATGTTCACAAACACAATGAATAGTGGTATTATTAGGGAAAGAGTTTTATTTACATAATGAGCAGGAATGGGTTTTGAGGGAGGGCTTGGGTTAGGCTTAAGGTTAGGGTTAGCCCATATGAGCAAGAGTGGGAAGGGGATCTAAACATGAAATGCTGCAGGAAAAAGAACTATAACCACACTAATGGTGGAAGAAAAAATATCACTCCCGTTAATATACAGATTCAAAAGAGAAGGGAAGGAAAAGATGAGAGATAAGACTAGACAGTGAGTAGTGAAGAATAAGACAGTGCACTACAGATGGAGGCAAATCTTTCAGAAAGACAAAGATAAAGTAAAAATGGAAGAAGTGATTGCAGCATCTACTGAAAAAAAGGAACACTCCTTGGGTTCCCAATGTCCAAGATGCCATAAGAATCACAATACAAATGAAAGTAAGTCAGTTTATGATCTCCTCTAGGAATCTTTTAGTATGGTACTTTAACTATAAGACAATGTAATTGTGCCACGTTTCTAAAACATTCACTAGACCCACATGTGGAAAGCTGGAGAAGGAAGATGTTTAGGTTAAATGATCTTGAGTTAAGTGCTCAAAGTATAGGGCAACTAAGTCTAATACAAAAACTGAGGAAGGTTTTTTTTTTCATATTCCAGCTGACTTAGTGCATTTAATAAAGTCAAATAAGAACTGTATTTTAGATAAAAAAAATAAAATAACATATATACATGGTTCTATGGTACAGAGGAATCCAAGTTAGTGGCTTAGGAAACTGGAAGAGTGAAGGAGGGGTGGGGAAAGAGATCTGTGACTTATATCAGTGACCTAACTGGCAGAGAGGCTTGAGCTGGCTCCTCCCCTTGTGGTGACCTCGCTGATTGCTGCTTCCACAAGAACAGGATCCAGGGCAGAGGGACATGGGTGGGCCCAAGGAAGACTATAGCCCTTGGGCAGGCATGCCTCCTTATCAGGAGCATAGGTGGTCCCTGTGCAGTGATGTGGAGCCAATGTCACCATTAGTGGACGGGCTCAGGCTGCATCTATAAAAATGCCCTAATGGCTGCCAGAATGGCAGTTCCACAATCAGCTGTCACCTGAGGGGGGGATCAAATGAGCTGGGAACAACTATTACATTGTGAGGAACAAATGGGCCAATAGACCATGGGGAGGTGATATTTAGGTAGGCAGGGGATTGCAAAAAAGTAGAATTAGAAAAATAATAATAATAATAATAATAACAACTGGTGTCTCAATATAGTGTTATTGTACAAGTAGAGATGAAGAATACCTATGAAATTAGATGTAGGTAAGCTAGGAGCTACAGATACAGATCTATGAGAAGGTTGTAAGCTTCTTAGATCACAGAAGCTACAAATGTAGATACACTGGGTAAGCTTGCAGTGTAAGTCTTGTTTTTAAGGTGGAATAGAATGGATGGTTTGTCTAGGAATAGTGATGCATCCAGGATTTTATATGACTTCTTATATTGACTCTTTCAAAACTAAAGTATTGAAACTAATGTATTTAAGAGGACAAAAAAAAAACAAAATGTTATCTCTGAAAGAGAAGGCAGGTGACAGCGTTGTATGAATAAGATACAGAAATGATACAGTGTTTAGTGGAAGGCGTGCTGGTTCTGTAGTCGAATTACTGCATTTCACCATTTGTAGTTGAATGAGCAGCTCTATAACACCTGTCCAGCAGACTAGCTGCTTGAAGAAGTGATATTTGATTAATCAGGTATTAATCAAAGCTCTAGGGAAGTAGATTATAGCCTGAAAGCCTAGCTCTCAACCTCTAAGCACAAGAAATTTTGACAAATCCAAAAATAATGGGGGTTTAAAGGCCCAAATTTTAAATATTGCTCTTATAAACTTAGAAAGTTGCTAGAGCAACATGTTTTGCATTAGCATACATTTTCTGAAGGATATGAAATCTGAAACTCAAATGTTTTATTATTTAATGACTTCAGTCCACTTCAGTCTTCAGTGATTCAGCAGAAAACCAAAAGGTTTATGAGGAACAGACTGAAAATATGAGGCAAAAATCTGGACATTCTGTGAAATTCTGGATAGTTGAGAGCTATGCCTTTAGTAGTCTCACCAAGCATGAAATGTAACATCATGTTTCTAGATCTCATATGCTTTACCTGCATTGTTGTACCAAGTAGGCTTCCAGGCATACTTCTCAACCATCCAGATTTTTGCAGAATGTCCACATTTTTCCTTCATATTTTTGGTTTGTTCCGCATATGATTGTGGTTTTCTGGCAAATCAGAGAAGCCTGAATTCACAAAATAATGACATAGATTTGAATTTCAGATTTCACATCCTTCAGAAAAATGTATGGTAATGCAAATCCTTTTATTTTAATAACTTTATAAATGTATGAGTCATATTTAAATTTGTCCATATTTTGGACCTTTGTCCCCCCATTATTTTTAGCTTTGTCCAGATTTCTTGTGCTAAGAAGTTGAGATATATAAGGATTACAGCTAGCCAGAGCATGGTGACCTCTCTGTGGGTATGCATAAGATCTTATGTATAGGAAAGTGGGAATGGAACATTGTACTGGTAATGGAAGGTAACCACACTACAATGAGGCAATTTGGACTTTTAGAGTAGCTTAGACACAATTCATGTAAGCCATAATATGCATTTTCATTTATCTGAGGGTTCTAGCACCAGAAGGATGCCTACAGTCACAGATGTCAGTTTGTGAACCATTGCAACCTTGGACAGACTTTATTTTATGAGTTTATGGTGAACATATATAGGTAGGTTACTGTGGACTAATTATCTACTGCTCCAGCACCATGCTTTTGGCATTCTTGGAATCTGCCACATTAAATGTTACTCTGCTATAACACAAATGGAGCCAATTTCTTCCTTTTGTGCGGGCTGTGATTTAATGACTAACAGACAAAGTCACTGTCCGCGATATTCCTATTTTGTGTCTGGTCCCTTTGTTTAATGGCTATGCTTTTTGGAATTACTGTTACTTTGCATTTTGCTTAAACTGCCTGATCACATTAAAAGCAAATACTCCATATTTCTAATGTAACACCTGTAGAGTGGACAGATTTTCTGCTCTTTGGGAGGTCCTTTTACTTAAAAGGCAGTGGACAATGGAATTTAATTTTTTTTTAATATTTCTTCCTATCTGCCAGTTTTAAAATTTTAAGTTATTTTGAGTTCCTGAAGTGTTAGTTATTTTAAGTTCATGGATTGTTGTGCTAGCAAAGTGATTTTGTGGTTAGTTTCCAGTCTGTTTGTGTGTGCCTTTGATTGTGGTGAGCTTCACCACAGAGGCTGAAGGTGTTGCTGCCTCACAAATCTAGGAACTTGCAAGGATATTATGTATTTTCATTCAGTCTTTACCAAAGACGTGGGCTATGCTTGATTTAGAATATCTTGAGCCTGTAATATGCAAAGTAGTTAGTACATTGAACACCTGGATAGATCTGGAGTCAATTCTTTTGGTGTTGGATATTTTTGGAATAATGATCTTTCTACAAAACAAGAGACTCTATTTACAGAGTCTGTTAATCTTCATTTTTAATGCTAACTTTGTAATTGTTTATAGGTCAGTTTTGTTCTTGCATATTTATTCTTGCATTTGTATAGTTTTATTTATTGAATTAGGTTATTCTTTGTGTATCCTTCATCAGGGTGCACTTGCTCTAACTAATGGCTGTAAAGCTGTTTCCTCCTGGGGTTTCAATAAAGTTCTCACATACTAGGAGGAATGCTGTTACAATTGCATCATCAAGAGTTAAAGAAGCATGTGGTAAACAAGAAGGTGAGCAGATCAGTAAGAACATGACATAGTCTGATTCAAGTTCTGATGTTTTGCAAAAACATGAAGATTTGTTCATAGAGGGAAAATAT